>NC_064628.1:676660942-676963972 GCF_023864275.1 Schistocerca cancellata
AGCACTTCACTGTCCGCCACCCCCACCATACCATTCCTCCCCCTCCCCACCTTGGCCTCTTTACCCCCACCCAGTCGCCAGTGCCATCATGCGCCGGTGCTGCTGCTCGCAGTAAGGTTTCAGTTGCGTGAGGCTCTACTTCATTTGCAAGACGTGCACAATGGTAGTGCGAATTGTCATCCATGAAGACTAATGCTTCACCGATATGGTTGCACTATCGGACGGAGGATAGCATTCACATGTCGTACAGCCATTACAGTGCCTTCCATGACCACCAGCGGCATACGTCGGCCCCACATAATGCCACCCCAAAACAGCAGGGAACCTCCACCTTGGAGCACTCGCTGGACAGTGTGTCTAAGGCATTCAGCCTGTCCGGGTTGCCTCCAAACACGTCTCCGGCAATTGTCTGGTTGAGGGCATATGCGACACTCGTTGGTGAAGAGAATGTGATGCCAATACTGAGCAGTCCATTTGGCATGTTGTTGGGCCTATGTGTACTGCACTGCGTGGTGTTGTGGTTGCAAAGATGGGCCTTCCCATGGACGTCGGGAATGAAGTTGCGCACCAAGCAGCCTATTGTGACAGTTGGAGTCGTAACACGACGTCCTGTGACTGCACGAAAAGCATTATTCAACATTGCTGTTAGTGTTTCTCCGAGCCATAATCTATAGGTAGCAGTCATCCGCAGCAGTAGTAGCCCTTGGGCAGCCTGATCGAGGCTTGTCCTCGACAGTTCCTGTCTCTCTCTGTATCTCATCAATGTTCAAACAACATCACTTTGGTTCACTCTGAGATGCCTTGACACTTCCTTTATTGAGAGCCCTTCCTGGCACAAAGTAACAATGCGGACACAAACGAACTGCGGTATTGACTGTCTAGGCATGGTTGAACTACAGACAACACGAGCCATGTACCTCCTTCCTGGTGGAATGACTGGAACTGATCGGCTGTCGGACCACCTCCATGTAATAGGTGCTGCTCATGCATGGTTGTTTACATCTTTGGGCAGGTTTAGTGACATCTCTGAACAGTCAAAGGGACTGTGTCTGTGATACAATATCCACAGTCAACATGTATCTTCAGGAGCTCTGGGAACCAGGGTGATGCAAAACTTTTTTTGATGTGTGTACAACATCCTTTAGTAATCATCGGGTACATACAGGAAGTGTATCACTGCTTCTAGGAGCCTGCTGTGGCAAGTAGGCAGCATGTGGGTAGGCTTAGGCAACAGAATGATGCAGCAGTATAACAGTGGCGTGCATCGCCTTGAGCAGATGCTAGACTGGAGTCAGCTCAGCAGCTCGCAAGCTTGTGGCCGGAATTGTTTATACTGCAGGCAGCCGCAAGTGGCTGGCAAAGACACGCAGATGTTCCACATAGAACCCAGGACCCCCAGAGGCTGGCTGGGGTGTCGGGCTAAGGCATCTGGGAGATGACCTCGACTCAGTGGGGCCAGTCCGATGCTGCTGCTCGATGCAGCTGTATCTGCATCTGCTTGACCAAACAGTTGACCGGTGACTGACCTGGAGAATGTTAAAATGCTGGCATTAGTCAGAAGTACAAGTGCTGCTAATGGCCGAATGGAAAGCATTTATACTTGCTCCAGGCAGTTGTGTTGTGACATGTAGTTGGCCACAGAAGTGCATGATTGTGCTACAACATGTTATTATCTAGTTCACTGTTACTGTGGAATGCTGTTTTGCAGAATGCTATGTCAGCTTTATTTTAGTGCCAAACTTCTGAATTTCGTGGTGGCTGTCCTCTCACCATAGATGTGCTCTCAGTAGCCTCCAGCTACTTTCTACTTCTGCACTGTCATGCATTTTTAAATTTTTAAGTATGTGTTTTATTTACCTAACGGTTTAAGTTACTGGGCAACTAGTTTGTACAGTCTTTATTTTCTCTCCCCATTTTAGTAGTACTGACTATGATGACTCTTCTTGCATTATACTTCAGTGACCGGCTATAGTTCTTAGCTACCTGGGTTTTATCTCACTTGTAACCATCTGACTTTAGTTGCTGTCACCCAAATTGTCAACCTCGATGACAAAATCACATACCTTGGAGCTGACAATTCTTTTTCATTCAATGTGGTTGTATATGAATTTGCAGGGCACCAAGGGACTTAACAACCACAATGTCCTTTTAAACCCACAGTAGTCATCCTTTGGCAAACTGTGATGGCTTGCCTGAGACTGATGCTGCAATAGAGTCAGTGTTGTTATTGTTACATTTACAGTATCTTTGTGGAGGAGATACATCATTGTTATCACATTACACTGATTTTGGTAATCTTTGAATGAATGTAAATAATAAATATATAAATATAAAAATTTAGTGACACTTCTTTTGAATAATGGTGAGACATACGATTTTGATTTAGCCTGCAATAATAATGCATATTATTTACATAATTGCAGCCTACAGAAGAAGAGCAGAGGCCTCGGCCAACCAAAGCAGATGAGAAACGAGTGAGGGGTGAAAAGATCTGCTTCAGTTGTGGTGATGCTGGAGACCTCATTGTATGTGAACACAAGACCTGTCCAAAGGCATACCACAAAGACTGTGTCAGTCTTTCTCACCCTCATAACAGTAAGTATGAAGTTAAATAACTCCATTACTTTTGTAGTTAATGCCAGGAATGAATGTTAATACGTACATTCTCAATTGTGGTTGGGATTGTTTTTAAAACAATGAAATTGTTGAACATAATGTCTTGTCTGTTAATCTGCTATAGCAAGAACAAACATGATTTATGGAACATAACACTTTATAGAGCAACACATAAGATACAGTGAAGTACATGTTGTGCATAGCACTGAATACATTGACTGGACAACAGTAACACAGGTCACAGAAATAGGCTGGATACTGATTTTGATTGCTTAAATGATATTATTTTTTGGTGGCTCACCAGGGTGCTCCAGGGGAACAACCCAGGTCGCCTCTGTAAGCAGGTCTGGGAACTGTATGGACACATGATCTCTGAAATTGTATGTGTCATGTGTGAAGGTACACCACTCCTCCCTTCTAGGGGGTGAGAAAACTACATGCACACAAAAAAATGCACAGTACAGGAAAAAGGTACAGTTGAAAAAAAGCACTGATTTCACAAGGAACTGAGATTATGAGCCACGGAAAACACTAGTGACGGCACGGACATCCACTTCATTGCCCGACGATTGTGGCTGCTGCAGCGTGTGGCGGGCAGCATTGTATGCAGCAGGTGAAGGAGGCTCCATGGTTGGTGTTCATGTACCAACTCTGGCAGGCTCTTGTCCTTCACTGGAGTGAAAAGGTAAAAAAGCAGTTTTTGGGGACCTGTTCAATACATACTTCTGCATCTGAGTTTGAGACGTCCGAACCATGTGTTCGACCTCACCATTAGATTGAGGATGAAACAGAGAGAGTTGTGAGATGGTAAACACCATCAGCCTGCCAAGAAGTTGCAAATTCTCGAGAAACAAACTGGGGACCGTTATCAGTAACCACGGTATATGGAAGTCCTTCAGTTGCAAAAATCTTATGAGACAGAGGCAAAATGTGGCTGCTGCGGACATGGACAAACAACACACCACATAGGGAAACTTGGAATAGTCATCCACTAAAATGAGCTAGTACTTATTTGGAAGGACCCATCATAATTTATATTTAGACATTTCCACAGGAGCTGCGGCGTCAGCCAGGGAGAAACTGGTGCCCATTGGGCTGCTTGTTACTGAACACAGTGAGTGCAAGTGGTAAGAAGCCGTATAATGTCTTCATCTATACCCGACCAATATACATGCCAGTGAGCCAAAGCTTTGGTGCAAGAGGTCTTCCAGTGGCAAACATGCAGAAACAATAGTACATTATGGCGTAAAGTAGTGGGAATCGCAACCCGGGGAGCAGTGTCCTCTGTAGCTAACAAAAGAACCCCATCAAACACAGAAAGGCATAGCTGGAAGGAAAAGTAATTACACAAGGGGTCAGAAGCAGGGACCGAGGGTTTTTCTGGCCAACAGTGCTGCACAAAGAGAGCACCCGACTTAGTCCCAGATCTATGGTGACAGCCTATGCTATGGCGGCATTAGCGATGGGAAAACTGTCGACCATGTGCTGTTTCCCAGTATCTATAGAGAAACAAAGCAACTCGTCCTGATCGAACACCAGGTCTGGTTCAGTCAGAAGGTAAGGTAAGTTATCGGTGTTAGCATCTTGCACTGTGGGCTGGTATTGGATCTGATAATGATAACAGGACAGGAAGAGAACCCACTGCTGCAAATTATGCACTGCCTTGTCCTGCATGGAAGCCAAAGGGTTAAAAAGAACAACCAAAGGCTTTTGATCCATGATTATGTGGAATGTAGAACCATACAAGAATGTGTGCAAATTCTTGAGGGTGAACACAATTGCTAAGCCTCCTTTTGACTCTGAGAATACTGCTGCTGAGCGGGAGTTAGTCTTAGAAGCATAAGCCGTGAGTCATTCAGATCCGTCATCATATTTGTGCACCAACACTGCACCAAGAAAGTGCTGAGAGGCTTCAGTAGCCAATACAAAATGCTGACTCAGCTGAAAACTGGCTAGACATGAGGCAGATTGAAGCTTAGAATTAAGCAAAGCAAACACTTGGTCACAAGCTGGGGACCAGAAAAAGGTAAATTTTCATGCAAAAGCACATGCAAGGGCTGAGCAATAGTGGTGCATCATAATCAGGAAACAATACCTGGGCCACTGAGCTAAAATGGTTATCAAAACTAGTTACGTGGGTGTTATCTTTACTGTCAGTGTAATAATCAGACCTGAAATTGCGCAACTGCCCAATCTGTTTGCTGAACATCCATGATGATGCGACTGACTTCCTCAACTGTTCATAATAAGTAAGACATTATGTGCAACAAGGAGAGAGTAAAGTTAGTCCAACAACTCAAGTTACATTTTTCCATTGATCAGTGGGCCACTTACTTATCCTAACGTGCGCCTGGCTACAGGAGGTTTGGAAATAGCAGTTTCACAATGTTTTACCCTTTATGCAGTTCTTGTCACATTGCTTTCATTGCCACTGTGGTCGTTAGATGAACTGTCATTTTGATAGGAGCAATTGTCTTATTAAAAGTAACAGTTCTCTGTACTACAATTGTATCTCTACCAAGCAGTTTTTGTTCCACTGTGAAGTTTTGGAGATGACTTTTCCATGACCTCTATATGCTGTCACAGTACTAAATACTGTAGCTATAATACATGAGACCTTTTTGTCATGGATGCTCCTACTATGCAGCCGGTAATAATTTATCAACTTTGGAAGTCTTTAAAATGTGATATGGAAGCACATGAACACAACTCACAGGAATGATACTCATACGGCTTGTTCAGAACGCCTCAAGCTTGTACAGATCAAAAATAATAAAAATAGAAAAAAATGTGATTGTCATGTAGCTTCACTCGTGATGCATGCAGTTTCAGAGATTGCACGTTCCTGCACTTCACAGATCTACGTACAGAGGCCACCTTGGTCAGATCCCAGGTGGGCTCTAGTGAGCCGCCAAAGAAACAGTGTTATTTAAGCAATCACAAACAAGTGCTTGGCCTATTTCTGTAACCTGTGTTACTGTTGTCTAGTCGATGTGTTCAGAGCTACACACAACCTGTACTACACTGTATCTTATGTGTTATTCTGTAAAGTACTGTGTTCCACAAATCTTGTTTGATCTAGCTATAGCAAACTTGGCAACAAGTGAGGGTTACATTTTCTCCATGTGTTAATGCCAGTGCTAAGTCACCTGACAAACATCTCGATGAAAGAAATACTCAGCTTATCACTGTCCAGCAGAAAGCTTTCACAGAACAGCAGCAGCTCTGTCAAGTGGCATCTTCATGTTCACGGGAGGCTAATCTCCCGTCAATGCAACCATTGCCCTTTCGGGTATATGATGGATCCGCTGAAGATTGGGACTCCTACAAGTAACGGTTACACCAGCATTTCCAGATTTTTTGCGTGGGTGATGCACACCTGTGTAGGGCTTTATTTTTTCTCTGGCTTTCACCACTCATTTGTGCCAACTTGTGCCTTTCCAAGACCTGAACAGCTTATTGTTTGATGGTGTGTGCAAGTGTCTCTCGACCTCTTACTGCAACAGAATGCATGTCATTGCAATGCATGTAGAATTTTACCCATTGTCAGAAAGGCCCAAGTGATTTTTAAAAAGCCTGGACTGCAGAATTACATGGGTTGAGCCACCATTGTAAATTTGTTACAGCACCCATCAAAAGTCTTACGCTGATAACGTTGTGCACAGTGTTATTATTTGTCTAGCCCGGGATAGGGAAGTCCACAAAAAACACTTCAGTATGAGAATCCGACGGTTACAGATGTGCTCAATAAAGCACAGTCGTTTGAAGTACACAGGCCAAGGCGATCACATTGGTGTGTGGGGGAGGTATCAGAACTTGCTCAGTCAAACCCTGTTGGGCACAGTGCAGCTGATCAGGATGATGGGGAAGCTGTAGCATCAGTACAACTGCCTACTCGGCATTGCACGGGTCAGCATCGGCTACAGCCATAGCAGCAACAGCGCGTGTTACAACTGTGGCCACATGCCCCCCCCCCCCCCCCTTCCGTCTTGCCCCTACTGCTCCGTCCAATATGAGCGTGCTGTGTGCCTTAAGCATTTGCCTGTCGAAAGAAATGCGACATTGCATCGGTCTCTAACTCCTCCACAGATGTGACTGACACAGTGGTACCGATGGACTAAACTGTATCTGTAAAATGACTGTCTCCCCAAACAAATTGTTTATTGACTTGCATATGTTTAATAAACTGCTAAAAACACAAGTAAGTTGACTCAGGACCTGCAGGAACTTGAGTAAATGTGCAAATGTACATGGACTTGGGCTCCCCCTCTCCTCACACAGGTTTCATGGAACTTGGTTAGCTGAGGAGACTAAGTGGCCTGCTGAACAGAGGAAAAATGTAATAGGAGTTGCTGGGCTAATTTTACTGTCTCCTTGCTGCACAAAGTGTTATACTATGAGGTGCATTTAAGTTCTAAGGCCTCCGATTTTTTTTTCCCCAGAGTGGAAAGAGATAGAAACATGTGCATTGTTTTAAAATGAGGCCGCGTTCATTGTCAATACGTCCCAGAGATGGCAGCACCGTACGGCAGATGGAATTTTACCACCAGTGGCGAGAATGAGAACTGTTTTAAATAATTAAAATGGCGACGTTTTCCTTACTTGAACAGCGTGCAATCATTCGTTTTCTGAATTTGCGTGGTGTGAAACCAATTGAAATTCATCGACAGTTGAAGGAGACGTGGTGATGGAGTTACGGATGTGTCGAAAGTGCGTTCGTGGGTGCGACAGTTTAACGAAGGCAGAACACCGTGTGACAACAAACCGAAACAACCTCGGACTCGCACAAGCCGGTCTGACGACATGATTGAGAAAGTGGAGAGAATTGTTTTGGGGGATCGCCGAATGACTGTTGAACAGATCGCCTCCAGACTTGGCATTTCTGTGGGTTCTGTGCACACAATCCTGCATGACGACCTGAAAATGCGAAAAGTGTCATCCAGATGGGTGCCACGAATGCTGACGGACGACCACATGGCTGACCGTATGGCATGTTGCCAAGCAATGTTGACGTGCAACGACAGCATGAATGGGACTTTCTTTTCGCCGGTTGTGACAATGGATGAGACGTGGATGCCATTTTTCAATCCAGAAACAAAGCGCCAGTCAGCTCAATGGAAGCACAAAGATTCACCGCCACCAAAAAAATTTCGGGTAACTGCCAGTGCTGAAAAAATGGTGGTGTCCATGTTCTGGGACAGTGAGGGCGTAATCCTTACCCATTGCGTTCCAAAGGGCACTACGGTAACAGGTGCATCCTACGAAAATGTTTTGAAGAACAAATTCCTTCCTGCACTGCAACAAAAACGTCCGGGAAGGGCTGCACGTGTGCTGTTTCACCAAGAAAACGCACATCGAGCTAATGTTACGCAACAGTTTCTTCGTGATAACAACTTTGAAGTGATTCCTCATGCTCCCTACTCACCTGACCTGGCTCCTAGTGACTTTTGGCTTTTTCCAACAATGAAAGACAGTCTCCGTGGCTGCACATTCACCAGCCGTGCTGCTATTGCCTCAGCGATTTTCCAGTGGTTAAAACAGACTCCTAAAGAAGCCTTCGCAGCTGCCATGGAATCATGGCGTCAGCGTTGTGAAAAATGTGTACGTCTGCAGGGCGATTACGTCGAGAAGTAACGCCAGTTTCATCAATTTCGGGTGAGTAGTTAATTAGAAAAAAAAAAATGGAGGCCTTAGAACTTGAATGCACCTCGTAATTAGGAACAATTGAGGAAGTCAGTCACATCATCTTTGATGTTCAGGAAATGGTCGTGTGGTCTCAGGTCTGATGGTCACACTGAAAGTAAAGGTAACAGATAATGTCCATATAACTAGTTTAGATAATCATTTTATCTCAGTGGCCCAAGTATTGTTTCCAGATTATGATGCCCCACTTGCAGGGCTGGAAATTTTTAAGGCGGGTGTTTTGGTATGAGTAGGAACCAGTACTGATACAGTGATTCTGCTCTCTCAAGATGTCTAATGACTACTGAGGTTGCTGATATGGAGTACCTGGCAGTAGGTGGCAGCACAATACACCTAAAATGAAAAACTTTGTGTGTCCGGATACTTTTGATAACATAGCATGTATCATGTTTCACCTCTCCCCCTTATAACTGCTTAATAGGGAGACAGTATGTTCCTTATACTTTGAGCTCCTTGCACCCAAGATGAGGTGGTTCACTGATATTGTCTTGCAGCTCCCAGGTCCATCATACAAAGGTGGATTTTGATGCACATATTGTACTGTGTTTTGTTGCACTGCTGTAACCTGTCTGGGACTGAGTTGTACAGATCCTCTTATCAGAAGAGAGACATATTTTAAAACTGAGCGGGTGAGTTATCTCCATAAATAATCATCGTGCTCTCTTTCCCCACAGACAGTGCTAATAGGGGAATGAGGGTCTATCTGCATTCCAGTTATCACTTTACGATATTGAGACGCCTTAGAAGATGAGTGTCGTACAGTAGTGTTTGCTTTGGTTCGTATTTAGGCCAACAATAGAGTACCTCATAGCCTTTGATGTAGTGCATGCAACATGCTGTACAAGAACAACTCATGCACATGGAACATGCCAGACAAGAACAACAACTCATTAAACGTTGCACCAAACTGTCTGTAGTATGGGAAGACAATCAAGAGGGTTCCAAGGAAAGATGATTATTATTGTTGTGTTTGATGATTATTATTGTTGTGTTCGATGATGATAATGATGATGATGATGATGATGATAATAAGAAGTGCATCCCTTGAACACTTGATTCAGAATTTCTTTTTGTACTTTTGTGTTTCGATATAATACCTAGAGTTAATGTTTACTTTGTGACATTTTCTGAACTGCATTGATTCATTACTCATGTAAATTGTTTTAGGATGTTACTAAGACATTCGTGTCTCACAGTGCATTATTTTGCAAAGGGTCTTACTCGTCACCTAGCAGTGGTGTTCATGGGTGGAAGATTCCATCAGGATGATGTGTGAGCTGTAGTGGAACATGTAATGCACAAGCACTAACTGAGAAAAGGCTCAAAGCAATAGTTCTCATCTCTGATGTCTTTATAATAGCATGTTCTGTTGAAAGATGGCAAACATAATCAGATGGGCTGCTGCATTCAAAGGCACAAAATAGTGTTTTTACATCTCTTGTTGCTTCATTATTTGTAGTCATCAGTAAACATTATTTAAGCACACCCAGCCCCAAATCCCCTGTCTCACTGAGATGATATCTAATGTCTATCTTAACTGAATTATCTATTACACATATGTGAGGAGCCTGTTTGGTAATGAGTCTGAGAAGGAGGGAGTCTTGGTGTACTCAGTACTGCATTCTGTTTCCAAGTAGCACAAGACAATCACAGTTTTTTCTCTCTCTCTCTCTCTCTCTCTCTCTCTCTCTCTCTCTCTCTCTCTCTCTCTCTCCACAGGCCCTAACCAGTGTCAATATTGGCTGCGTCCATACTCTCTCTGCATTAATGTGCTTTTCCTCACAGCCAGAAGTCATTTTGGTCGTTACAGGAATCAACATTTGCCACATCTGTGTGGTGTTAAGTAGAATTATGTAGAAATTACTTCAATGATAATGCATGTATTTTAATACAGCAAACTTTTATTTTATTCAGTACAAATTATGTTATTTGTTAAAAGAAACACCATGATTTGACTTCCTGCTGTTAGGAACGATGGTGTTGTTTGATTTGGTGTTCACTGCACATAGACTTAGCACAGGATTGATGTGTGGCAGTTTTCTTTGCGTAACAGGAACAAAGAATAGTATTGTGTTTTGTTACTTTAAGTGGCTGAATTAACTGTTTCCAGCACTTTGTGTGTTTATGATCTCCCCTTTGGTGTAAGCTTGTCACATATCATCAAATTCTTTGCGAGGGTTCCATGAGCTGCTCATTAATCCTTAGCATGTGCTTTTCCACCACCACCACCCCTTTTCACAACATTATAGCCGCAAATAGTGTACAAAATTTAGGCAACCATAAAAGAAATATTCATAACAGCAATCTCTAGCTTTTATTGTTGCAGTAACTTCTGCAAATCAACTGATACACAGTCTCACCAGCTCCACATGTTACTTTGTGCAATTTCACAAGAAGCTGTTTTTTGTTTAGTCAGTTATTGTTTCTGAAGGTTTTCTTGTGGAAGGACACATCTTTTGACAATCTGCAAAATCTTTCTAAATACCAAAGGTGGTCAAAGTACCAAATTGAATGGTAACACACAAAATCCTCAAGAGTTTATTACTCTCAGAGAGCTCACACCAATAGCAGTCATTTCACAGGGTAGTATGTCAGACTACCCATGTTGCTGCCAGGTTGAAGTGGACCACTCCCTTATGAATCTTTGATAGACCCTACCTGTGAACTAAGCCAGCTGATTGTGTTCAAGCATACAGATGGTTTCAAGTAGGTGAATGGCATTTGTTGCCTCTTTATGTGTTGGAAGCTTAGTGAGACAAGGTGTTGCCTCTTATCGCCATATCCTTAAACTATCATAGTGAACAAAGCACTGATCTCTCTGTTCTAAATATATTGTACCTACATATTTTCTTGGGTCACTATTTCCATCTTGATGGCTCTTCACTAACAAGAAAAATGTAAGTCTCTTTGGATTGGTAAAGTAGTAAAATTCAATTTTTGTTGCACCTTTTGTGCTACAGAGCATCACATGACAACCTCTTTATCACCCCACTGGACTTGCATGATTTATGAACAAGTAAAAGGATGTGTGTGGTACTTTTTTGTATGTAAAGAATGCTTAAGCCATTTGAGATATGCAAACTAATATGTACTGTTTCAGAGAAATGGGTGTGTCCTTGGCATTACTGCAACATCTGCAACAAACGAACTGTCCAGAAATGCAACATGTGTACAAACTCGTTTTGTATACAGCATGCTAAGGGGAGAATTCGACCTGATGGGAAGCGAGGCTACCTTTGTCCTTATCATGATAAGGTAATAACTATATTGTTGTTGTATATGTGAAGATCATTGACAGGGTACAAGAATAACACAATTGCTTTTGTAAGAAGCTTGTAATGTTGTAATATAGTTGGGAGGGAGGGGGGGGGGGGGGGTTGTATTTAGTCATGTGAAAGAAAATTTGTCTTGCAAGTTTTATAATTTGAAATTGGTGGTAGTCGCCCATATGTTTTGAAATTTGTACAGTATTTCCACTCTTTCTTCTAGACATAATTGCTAGTAGTGCTGATCCATTAAAACATCTAATTTATCTCATATAGTGCTCAAAAATTGATGTAGTTGTAAAATGATACTACTATAAGTTGTTCAGAATGAGATTTTCACTCTGCAACGGAGTGTGCGCTGATATGAAACTTCCTGGCAGATTAAAACTGTGTGCTGGACTGAGACTCGAACTCTGGACCTTTGCCTTTTGTGGGCAAGTGCTCTACCACCGGTGGTAGCTCGAGTCATGGTCTGGCACACAGTTTTAATCTGCCAGGAAGTTTCACTATAAGTTGTTGTTATTGGCTGATTTCAAAACTTGTAATAATGAATACTTCACATTACTGAATTATTCATGTAACTATATTACTATATGGCATGTTTATTTGGTTTTCTTACATATGTGACCATCTTACACTCTTTAATTAAAAAATGTAGTGAACAGTGGTAATTATTTTCTCCTGTCATGTTTGCCAATCTGTGTGCTTAATTTTTTGCGCAAAAATCAGACTGTTAAAAAAGGAAAACTCTTATTGTGTGTTGTGGAAAGCAGGAAACTCCACTGCTCAAAAACATAAAGAAAAAAATGAATTTACCGGAAAGTATACCGGTAATCTACCTTCATGTCCATTAAAATTATCTGAGCTGTTATGCCGTGGTCGGTTGATGAATTTTGTCTCAATTCCCAACGTTTCGTCTCAGACTGCGGGAGACATCTTCAAGGGAGTCCGTAGGTCAATGGAAGGTCCAACACACCCACTGGCTTGCTACTGACTGCCGCTAAATTCCGTGTCCGCGCGCTCCCGCGCCGCAGCGTGACGTCACGTGTTTTGAAAAAGTCAGTGCAATTGGCCACTGTCCGTCGATCGCCGTTGCCATCACCGAGTAGTGGACGGGTGGTACACATCTTCTTTAACACCGGCATCCATATACCGTTTAATTTCACGCCCTCCTCCTTTCGGTTGAAATTATTTGGGTGTTTAGCGATTGCGATTGCCTCCCTGTAGAGCCTTTCGTAGTATCCGCTTGTGGTCGCTAGTACTTTCGTCTCCTCGAAACGAATATTGTGGTTCCCTGGCTGGAAAGCATGCTCCGCAACAGCTGATAGTTCCATTTCTCCTCTTCTACAATTTCCCTTGTGCTCTTCCAAACGTTTAGAAACAGTTCTTTTAGTGGTACCCACATAAACATCACCACAGCTGCATGGGATCCTATACACTCCAGCTTTTTCCAAAGGTATGCGAACGTCCTTGGCAGGCTTAAGGTATTTCTGTATCTTCCTGGTGGGCTTAAAAATGTAACGGAAAGAATAGGGAGGATCTTGATGAAGCGGAATATTACCATAATTTACAAGCCCACCAGGAAGATACAGGAATACCTTAAGCCTGCCAAGGACGCTTGCAAACCTTTGGAAAAAGCTGGAGTGTATAGGATCCCATGCAGCTGTGGTGATGTTTATGTGGGTACCACTAAAAGAACTGTTTCTAAACGTTTGGAAGAGCACAAGGAAATTGTAGAAGAGGAGAAACGGAACAATCAGCTGTTGCGGAGCATGCTTTCCAGCCAGGGAACCACAATATTCGTTTCGAGGAGACGCAAGTACTAGCGGCCACAAGCGGATACTACGAAAGGCTCTACAGGGAGGCAATCGCAATCGCTAAACACCCAAATAATTTCAACTGAAAGGAGGAGGGCGTGAAATTAAACGGCATATGGATGTCGGTGTTAAAGAAGATGTGTACCACCCGTCCACTACTGGGTGATGGCTACGGCGATCGACGGCGACGGACAGTGACCAATTGCACTGACGTTTTCAAAACACGTGACATCACGCCGTGGCACGGGATCGCGCGGACACGGAATTTAGCGGCAGTCAGTAGCGAGCCAATGGGTGTGTTGGACCTTCCATCGACCTACGGACTCCCTTGAAGATGTCTTCCGCAGTCGGAGATGAAACGTTGGGAATTGAGACAAAATTCATCAACCGACTACAGCATAACAGCCCAGATAATTTTAATGGACATGATATTTCCGGCCGTGAAAGTCTACATTTTAGTAATCTATTTTCACTTTTGGTTCAGTTTTTGTCTTCACTTGCTTAAATATTCAAATATTACCACAGTGCATGCATGCTGTTCCAGTGCATAGCATTATTTGAATGTACTGGAAGGAAATCTCTCAGCATTTTACAGTCTTCTTTAGTATTCTTCAAATCTGATTTTTTCTCTTTTTCATTGTTCACAGTGCATGTGTGTTTCTGAAGACAGTCTATATTTTTATTTTGACCAAAGTAAAGGAACACACATACAAAATGATGGTGCTGAAGTATAAGTTGCTAGCCCATCATTTCCATACATATAAGTGTCGTCTAATATGCTTTCTGCTTCACTTAGCAGAGGAGAGCTGTCATAGTGGCCAGTCTCCTTATTGAATTAGTTAGGAGTCAGATTGTCTGTATCAAGTGAAGAGAAATTTAATGCTGATAGTCCTATACTGTTCATAATTTAAAATAGGGAAGATTCAAATTATCATAAATCAAAAATAGAGAATAACAAAATTGTCATAAACAGAAAATAATTACGGATACAAAATAATTATACAAATTATTGAAACTAGTTTGCTTATTTTTTTATCATGCATGAGATACTGTAGAATGAAGTCACTGACTAGTTGCGTGTTTTGTATCTATTACCAATTCCTACAAAACTTTGATTACTGATGTTGCGTCATTGTTTCTTCTGTTATTTTTTCCTGAAGTTTTGATCCTAATCGTGGAGTCTTCTTCAGGGAGAGCTCAGAATAAAGGGTGAAATATCGGGAGATAATACAAACAACTTCCCAAAAAGTTTTAGGGTAACTATTTGTGCCCGTCCTTTTAAAAGAATAGCACAACTCGAAACTTAGAGAAGTTAGTTAGCCTCCTCATAAATTTGTCCGTTATCTGCAACTTCATTTCGAAATGTTGTGATTGCTTGATTTTACTTTGTCTAAAGCATTATGTAGACAAATTTAAAGAAAAATTTCACGTTACAGAGGTCAAAGTTTTATGCACGCACGGAAAGGTAACACAGAAAAAGTGAGGGTCCGTTCATGACATTTAAAGATAAGAAATATCCCTGTGTTTTTCTTTTCATTGTCCTTTTCAACAATTTGGAAGGGACTGCTATATTTCAAATCGACATTTGTTATCTGAAGCAACTGAAAAAATAGATTTTTGATAATTCGGAACTGGCCACCTTTAGTGAATACCACATTTCTGCCACATGTCAGTCATAAAAATTATATTAATATTGGTTGAAATATGCCTCTTAATTATGTTTTAAACATTTCCTGTGCTTGATTTCAGGGTAGCAGCTCCAAATCAAAGTCAGTTGATAAAACTGCAGCAAGCTCATCAGGAAAACTTAATCAGAAGTCACCATTGAATAAAGTAATGAAACAAACCAGTAACAGTGAAAAATCAGCTGAAGACCCCAAGAAGAACCGAAATGCTGAGAGTAGTTTTGTTGACAAACAGCAGTCAGTAAAAAGGCATGAATTGCAGAGTACTTCGTCGTGTGCTGGGAACATTCAAAGTGATGTGGAAAAAGATAGTTTAAAAAGTGGTATACACAGTGAGGCTTCAGCAAGCAGTGTCATTGGAGTGAACAGCAACAATGCACAGAACTTGTTAGGTGTAAATAATATTGATACTAAAAATTCAACATCCTTTTTAAACAAGCAAGTTGGTACAAGGAAGACAAGCAACAATAATAAAAGTGAAAGAAACCAGAAGGAAACTCGGCAAAGTGGCATTGGTTCATCAGGTGATGAGACTGAAGTGTTTTCTGAGAGTGATGGTAAGAAAAGTTCTTCCAAACAGGTGTTGGAACAAACTAAAGGAAGTGATAGTTTAGCTAATACACCAAATGTAAATGATCTGGGAGTGTCTGATGTGTCTCAGAAAAGTGCGCATACCACAAACAATACAACGGTTATTCAACAAGTTTCAGTTCCTCGAAAAAGGGGCAGACCAAGAAAACATGTTGCAGGGGAAGGACCAATAGATAAGTTTTTGTTAAAACCTGAAATAACTAGTGATTCAAAAAAACTAAATGCTTCAGAAAGTGCAGTTGAATCAGAAGTGTCGTTGACTACCATACGCAGTGCAGATCTCGAGCAGCAGTGTGAAGGGATTACGAAGTTATCGAAAGAAACTGCAAAAGGAAAGCAATCTCCTATTAGTTTACAAGCAACAGACTCAAGGAATAAAAGTTTGAAGCCAAAGGAAACTTTAAGTGGCCAGCGAGCAAAGGATAAGGAGAGCCATCCAGCTGAAAATGGGACGAGTCATTTAGCAGGTAAAGTTGTGGAAACAGGTTCAACAGCAGACCAAAAAAAAAATCTTGCAAGGAAGAAATTACCAGGCAGTGGAACAGTTAGATCACCTAATATTGCTAATGAAGATGAAACAGCAGAATTGATTAGCCCTCGATCCGATGACAGTAAAACATCCAGCAATGCCAAGACAAATACTGCTAAAAAGAATGGCATTAGGGTAACTGCTAATGATGTATCTCCTGATAAATGTGATGAGCACCCGTCCAAAAAGCGTGGCAGGATACCAAATCGGTTTTATGATGATTTTGAGGATGTTCCTGCCCAGAAAACCCCAAAATTGAGAAAGCCATTGCAGGGAGCAACAAGGTTCCAGTTAAAATCTTGCAGTTCTGCGGAACAAAGAAGGAGGTGGTCAAGAGAAGCACATTTTAAATCAAAAAAGGGAACAAAAATTGTTGGAAGCAATTTAGATGGCAGCATGGAAACAGAAATTTCAGAAGAGGCTAGTGTTTTACGAAGTAGTTTAGAAAACAAATCAATAGTAGACAAAGTAGACAGGACCTGCATATCACCGTTACTATTACCAGTACATGGTTGAATCTCATTGACTCTGTGAATTTTATACTAATGGGTGAGAATATTAGTGTGAGTAGTTGTTATTGGCTTGTTTTTGACAACAGAATTGACAACCAATTGGAATAGATATTGATAACATTCCTGTCAGTAGTAGAGGTTTTTAGAATCCCTTTTTCTCCCTCTTCCAGAAGTGTGTTTTTTACCTAAAATTAAAATTGCATTTATATGTGTTATAGATGTGTTAGTTGCCTACTACCTTCGACCTCCTTGTGTGAAGATTTCCAGTTGTGTTCAACAATTTTTCAGCTGATACCAAAAATTGCGTGAAATGAATTTTAAACATGTGTGACTGCCATTGCTAAAACTGACATTGGAAAATTGGTCTCGTATTCTGCTGTCATCACTGCATGTGCAATTAGTTTATGAAAAGTGACTATATTTTGTATTAGCATCATTTGTAATCAAATCCATGTCAATCATTTACAAGCATCCACACACATCTCACATATTTACATTTGACATTTCTTAATTTTTAGTTTTTATGAATTTGTGTGCGATGTTATGATTACTTTTTAGTCTCGATTCTTTTTTGTTGTACATATATATATGGCACAATTTGTTTAATGAAATTTTAGCCAAAAATTTCATCAAATACAAATATTATTCCAATGAACTACTGAATATTAATACAGAAATAAAGTTTCTGAAAACGATTTTTTATTATTCTCTTTGCTTTGTGCTATACTTGTTCTAGAAACTATGATTTCTGCTTAATGTTACTTGATTTATGTAAATTCTATTAATACGCACTGAATCAAATGTGTCATGTATTTTCATGAACATATTACTGTACAGCATATTTTACTGTTCCATTCGCCTTTGGCCAGTTGCTTGGTGTGTCATTTGGCATGCCAGGTACTTCACAAGATTAAATGTCTTAGCACTCCGAATTTTGTCTTTGACTTACCATTTCATTTAAATTATGTCAGAAAATGTTATTCGTATGTGTCTTATTTAAATGTTATTGTATCAACCTAGGTACAGCTTTGTTGTTTCTTCTACGTCATCAGGCTGCTATGGCTACAATCTGAAAACCATTTACTGTATATTGAAAGAAGTTTTCTTGCTTAGGTCACCTAATAAAATACTTCGGTCCATATAATGATTGCATGATGTCATTTTGTTTGTCCTGTTGGGTGGGAGTAAAACTAGTTGTCGTATTAATGTTGTCCTGACCACTGGAATGTGTGAAACAGTGGGGTCTAGTGAACTGAAGCCTACATGCTATTGTGTTTAGAGCATTGTGGATTCTGTTACACTGAAGTGGCAGTTTATTCTGGGGTATACGAATGTTTCACGCGGTTATATTTAAAGTGCAGCTACTCACGTAGGTCAAGTGTGGGCTGTAATTATCATACGGCAGCAAAACATGGTAGATATGCAATGCACTAATGTGGAACTGATTTACACTGGAAAAATAAAAAATTAATTCCAATTTTGGCCACAAGGTGCAAATCTGGCAGTGTGAATATAAGAAAGACACATAGAAATGTTTCCATGTGTAATGGATTAGGAATGGGACGTGGGTAGAGGTGCTCGGACAGCAGAGAAAGGAATAATGTAGATTTTATTGTTACTAACTGCTTACACTGTTAGTGTAAGAGAGCACCGGAGACATCAGTGAGATACTACATCCATAAAAAGACTTGATCAACAGTTGCACCAGCCTTCAGATCATGTGGAGACATGAACGGTTGGAGATAACATGTTCATGGAAAGTTGCATTGAGCAGATCATTAATTGGGCGAGTGGCAGTTTTTTTTGCATGAAAGCAGAGATTTCCACACAATTGTAATCTTCCAAAGCAAGAATCGCATGCTGTACAAGGTATTGTCGGTAATAAGCAGACATCACAGTACACCTGCCAAGCCCTTTGCGTGTATTCTCTTTGTACAATAACGGGCCGAGAATTTAGTTACTTGTGAATCCACATCACACAGTCACATACAGTGAGTAACATACAGTTAGTGCACAACATTCTTTTTAACAGCATCCCCAGTTCTGTGTATTCGCTGCCTCCTATAGTGTAAAATGTGCCTCGTCACTTCGTTGAATAATGCTTGGTCATTGTTATCACCAAACCATGTCAGAAACTGAAGAGCAAATTCAGAATCTTCCTGCAGATCATGAGATTTCAGTTGCTGCATTATCTGAATCTTTTACAGGTACCAGTGTAAAATAGACCGCAAAACTTTCCGTACTGTTGACCATGGGATGGACAGTTCATTTGATAATGCTTGAGCACAAGCACTGATGCAGCACAGCAGTTGCAGCAACAGCAACCTCGTCAATAACTTCCACTGGAAAAAGATGCCTTCCTCTTCCTCTCCACACCAAGCTCACCCCTTGTTTTCAAATTTTATCATCATCTTTAAATCATTTAATGATATCGGTCCTTTCCTCAGACCTTTCACTCCGAGATTTTCTTTCAATTCAGTACTGTAATTGCTGCCATTCACCTAAAACAGTTTCAATAACAGCGCACAGTGTGTTTGCAATATCCATACTGTTCATTCACATTATGGCTTGTCACGTGACAGCATGGATGTCATACCATCAAACAAACAGTGCACAGCACCAGATTTGCACCTGTTGGCGGCCAAAATTGGAACACACTTTTTTCCAGCATATATTGGTTCCACATTAGCATATCTACAAGTATACTGCCATATGATAGTTACAGCCCACATTGGACCTCCATGAATAGCTACACTTCAGTTATAACTGCCCAGTACCTTCATAGAAGGTACATACTGTCTTTTGTTGCATATTTGAAAAATGACTTTGTGGTTGAAATCAGCCAGTTCTAATGTGGAATAAAGTATTTTATTTGAAGCAATGAGTTGTATAAAACTTTTGGGACATATTTTGCAGTTCTGTGTTGTGCTCCTTGAAGGTGGGAATTTGTGGTTTGAGAGTACATAACCACATGTAGCCTTTACCTTCTGGTGATTAAATCCATAAATAAATTGAAAACCTTTGCAGCAGGGGTATTGACGGGCTGTTCTGCTAGGTGGCTTTGTTATGCACTGTTTTGCATCAGTTGATAAACTGTCATCCATGCAGAAGCATGGATTCAGTCAGACAGCATGATTTCAGATATACTGTTTGACATTGTTGGCGTTTTAGCACTTTTGAATACTGCAGAACAGCTAATGTGAACTATTGCCCAGAAATTATTACAGATGGCAAGGTGTGACGTTGTAGACGTGACAGAAAATGACCAACGCCTGTGGAATTGTGCTTCATCACTGTGACTTAAGAAAACGTAACAGATGAGAACCATTGTGAAAATAATGTTGATTTCTTTCTCACCATCAAATGGGTAGCTCAGCATGAACTTGTACCTTGTGGTAGCACATTTTACCAGTATTGCCTTGATGAACTGCCTCCATTGCTGATATCAAAGAATGGGCCTCATCACAAAAGTGCTTCCAATCATACAGTGTTAAATGTCAAGCAGTTCCTAGCAAAAAAGGGAGGGGGTCAGGGGTTTGTACCAACCGTATTCATGGGATCTGCAACCTCCCCTCTCACTGGCTTTGTTCTTTGCTTCTCCCCTGAGTGAAATTGAAATTTATTCAAAACATTAAAAAGGTGAAATAAAAGTTGCAAAAGGTACCAAATTATTTATGGAAACAGATAGTGTTATGGAACTGACACATACACACAAGTTAAGTTGTTCAAAGGGTTTAAAAAAAGTTAAAAAAAAATGTTAGATTTATGACAGAAGAGACCTGCCAAAATTTATAATTATCTTATTGTACTGGAAACTTTGTTACACATGAGCATTATGATTCACAGTACACAGTTTGAGTATTACATTCTGTATTTAATGTTATATTGTCATCCAGAACTACCTGCAAGGAATTTTGACACTGTTTAGCATCTCTTTCAGTGTTCCCAACTTTTTATGGTTGGATATTTAGGTCCTTCAGTTTTTTTTAAATTTTCATGGTGTGTATGTTGTGGAGTCTGAGTATTCTTGTGAAAAATATTTTTGTTGGTAATTCACCATTTTCAGTAGAATATTTTACTTTACTTTCTCAGTCCAATGCATTTCAGGTGTTACATCAGCTTCAATATATCATCTTAATTTGGCCATGAATTGTTGATCTTCAGCATCAGTGAATATTTCATTGATGAATGAAGATGATAAACTGAAGCGAAAGAAAGCGGAGAGGGGCAGGTGGCATTGTAGTTCGTGAAAAATGAGTTGTAGCCCCAAAACGTTTGGTCTAAAACAGGAAAATAAAATTTTTATGACTAAAGCATCACCTATTATTAACAAACATAATCAGTTCAGTTAGCATTACATAAATCACTTGACGAATTGTCTGTTGATATGAGTATACAGTTTTACCTGTGGGGAGAGACTGTGAAACTGGTGCTGTTTCTGGTTTCACATATTTATTGGAAACATTATCTTCAAATAATTTTCGTTTTTATGCTGAAGTAAACTAGCTTAAAGATCTACGTAGAAGGAATGAGTTGTGTCTTCTGATCGCTGAAGACCAGAATGCATGAGTCTTGAGGTTTTGCATGACATGTATATATAGTAATTATTATTTTTGGGATATTATTTGTGTTCCTTCAAGGAAAAATTGACTTCTGAGTACCACTTCAAAAACAGAAATATTACACTACTACTCCTGTGATAATGCTTCTAGACATGGTTAGTAAACGCATTGTGAGCACTAAACTATTTAATTTATATTCTAAATCCTTTCATGTGTAGCCCACAACAGGTTCTACATATCTAGGTGTTGGATATGCTGTTTCCTCAGTTAATGGTTTCTATGAATCATTTAAAGTTCATTTCCTCATGATTGCTGTACCTAAAAAGTCAACATTTGGAATTTTCAATGTTTAAGCTGTTTAGCTGAAACTAGGTATCATATTTAGAGCATTTAACATTGGGTAGAATTTGCTTCTTAAGATTTCTTTCAGTCTGCATTGTAGTATCATTTATGAATAATAATGAATGAGAATTTACATTGACAGGTAAGTCATTAACGTAAAAAAGTAAAATAATTCAGTGACTATATTTGAGGTTACAACCAACCTCACTTTGTTTCCTCTTTCACAGATGTGATTTTCACTGCAAAGCAGTTTCCCTTATCTCATGTCTTATAGTTTATAAAGGAGTGGAGAGTAGTTGCATTGTCAGTTGCCTTTGTGACACCACATAAAATACATCTCTTTTATTTTTTTATTTATCCAAAATACAACTATGGTTACCTGCAAATACCTTTGACTTACTCAGTTGTTTTCTGTCTCCAAAATCTGTACTGATGTTTCTAATAATACTGGACATTCATATGAATTTTTGTATTAATTTTTTTGGTAATTTACTTGAACACATTTCCTAGGTAACCATTTACATCAACTAACTATTTAGATATAAAAATAGTAAAAAATCAGGGAACTTTCCTAATATTTGAACATAAGTTATGGTAGTTTTGTACCCCAAGTTAATTTTATAATTTTCTTGTCTGTTAACAGTAATACACAGTTAAGATTTCATAACAGTCCATAATGCCTTGGACTGTTTAATTTCAGGGTGAAAATTTCATTTGCTGTTCCTTACATTGTCTACAAATTTTAGAAATATTATTGTATATTGAAATTCCTGAGAGATTTGAACTTCGTGCCAGACCTGGATCAAAACCAAACCATGCTTTTTGTGGATGTTGTCATTAGCAACTAAGCTATCCAGGCATATCAGGTGACAGCCTTTGCTAGTCCAGTAGAGTATTCATGAGAGCATCTGTGAAATTTGGAAAGTAGGAGAGTACTGGCAGAAGTAAAGATGTAAGGGCAGCTTGTGAATCGTTTCTGGGTAGCTTAATCAGTAAGAGCAGTGTTTGTGAAAGGCAAGGTTCCAGTCTTAAGTCCTGTTCTGGTATACAGTTTTAATCTGCCAGGAAGTTTCAGAATAGTATGCACTCCTTTGTGAAGCAAAATACTCATTGTAATATTTTTTTGGTATTTGACATAGCTAATAAAAATTAGGATTTTTGTTACATCTTAGTTCATTGCATGATTTCCATCTTAAAATTTGAAGTTTTCAGCTCATTAGCAGAAAAGGCCATGTGTTCTTTGTAGGATTCTTGTGTAAGTTCTTTATATATTATCTGTGGGATGTGGAATGTTTCCCTCTATATTCTTTATAAATTAGGTTCATTTATTTCTGTTCATTGGATAAGTAGGGCAAAATGGTGTGAAATTCTAAATTTTTTTACAATTTCTGATGATATTATCTATACAGATTTGGGTATGCTCATTTTTCTTAGTCATAACTCTAAAGTTGACTCTGAAACCACATGTTTCCCAATCTAGTCAAATTCCATTGATTTGCAGGGTTCACTGTTTGTAGCTATGTTAAATTCTGTGGCACTTTTTTTCTGTTTTGCTAAGAGAGAAAGGCAGTTTTCAGATAATCTTTTCTAGAACATTAAAATCATTTTTTACTTTATAACTGGATGGTTTTCTTTAAATTAGAGTGCAGAAATGTACATGGTTTCTAATACTCCTACAAAAGGTATAGGCAAGACTGAAATTTCTTAATTTTTTTGAGGCTATTACAAAATCTTGTGTAACATAGTGCTCATTTATACTGATCAATTTAATGTTTCTTTCATTGAAAGAATACTTTGAAAGTCATCAGTTGTGTTTTGTCTGCTATTTCTATTTGTGATTAATGCATTTATCTTAAATTGCACTAAGAATTAGTAATATTTCTGTGTTTGGTTTGTTTTATCATTGGTGCATTCTGTAATTTTCCACTACCATTCTTATTTATGGTCTTCAGCATATTTTTCTTGCGTAGAAGTGTTACCTGACAGTTTTTGTTTGCTGCCCTTCGTTTGCCATTCTTCCCATTACTAAAAATGTTAGTAATTCCTCCCATTACTAAAAATGTTAGTAATGTTGTTACGTTGTAGTCACACTCAAATCCAGTTCTTAAAGCGGGGTCACCAGTGAAATACAACATTTAGCACTGCACATCTGTTACGGCCACCAGTCTACAGTCGGAACAGAATTGAACCCCTGGATACCTGGGTAGAGTGTGCTGCTATTTATTCAGACATTGAATATTCTAGAATATACAGTCATTATAAACATTAGATGTTTCAAGAACCCTCCAGAAATGATAAATACTAAAAAACAAATAATTGTTGGTGGTCGCATTTGAACTGGCGACCCACAGCACTCCAGCCAGGACACTAACCTCTGGGTCATTCCATGTCAGTTCAACCAGGGGCTCCAGCTCATAGTCTCAGATTTGACTGAAATTCAATGCACTAATTCTACCATGTGTGGAACACTCATGTAGAAAGTATTAGTTTCCCCTGCCAATTAGTTCCAGAATTAGGACTTGTGAAAGAAGGTGGCGTGACCTGGAAATTGCAACCCGCATCTGGCAATCTATCTTCAGACCCAACTTCAGGTCCTAATAACTTTGGAATTATTCCACACAGTCCAGTGAAATTTTTACAACCCAGTAACATCCATTTAGAGAACACACTCCATGAATCAAAACACCAACAACGTATTTCTGAGGGAGAGTAATAAATTCCAAAATGTGATTAAAAAATGTAATATGTTAAAAGGTACTTATTGTTGGTGCCCTCTATGCCAAATATAATTCACTCAAAAAGGGTATAAATTTTTTGTGGGAAGCTTAATGTGGCCTAAACACACACAGAGCTCGTCATGCCCATATCAGTCACAAAAACTGAGTTATATGCACACGAAAATACAAAAATTTGAAAAATTACCTGAAAAAACATGGATTTTCGAAGTGTGGTAGCACAAAAGGGACAAGTGGTATCCAAGCCTAATTTCACACACTGCCTAAGTAGACCATAATGATATACATCTCAAAATTTTAGCGTGTTATTGCAAGACATTTGTGTACAATGGAAGTTTACAGATGTATTTGGTGATGTGGCCATTGTTCCACATCACAATTTTGTAAAAACATATCGTAAGCTGTTCTGCCTCTTCTTATCCTATCCCACAACTGTTTAATCACTAAGCAACAACATATAGACAGATTAACACAACCTATCATTAATGTTTACTGCACCTTAACTGCTAAAAACCATTCGATTGTGCTTCGAACAGAAGTTCTCCCACACTTTAGCTGCTGTACTCTGTACATTGAGTGGCAAATTGTACTGTCTTCCTGACACTGTGGTAGGAACTGGAACTGTCATAAGAATGCATTCAAAAGGAATCCAACATCTGTCTGCCAAACGTGGCCAATGAAATGATCTTGCTGGTCCTGCTGATGTCATGAAGTTTACAAATACATCACCTTCTGATTCACAGCACTCTGCAACACATCCAAAGTACCATTTGTCATCATAAACAGCAATAATATAGCAACCTGGTTGAATGTTGCTGCTTTTGCTTCTGAATCCTGAGTCAGACACACTGTGAAGACATATGTTGTGTATGAACCTATATTTATAACCGGACGGTCTGCTCATCTGCACATTGTCAGTGTCTGCTGGAGAGAAGTGATGATGGCTCCTTGTGCCAGCAACAGTTTTAATGTGTTCTAGTCTGCTTTTTAGCAACTCTTCGACTGATTTCACCTCATCTTTCAAAACATAGAATGATTGTATGCCAGAGATATTTTTCTGTACCCAGGTAAATAATTCAAGAGGTGTTAGAATGTGACCTTCTGTAGGGTGCTGCAGACTAGCTCGTGATGCCATGCACTTAATGGTTGCACCAATACATTTTTACCATGACTTGTTGCGAAAAAATTCCATTCTGCGTGAATCTGAAAATGATGTTAATACATGCATAAATTTTTGAGATTTTTACAGTTTTTGTACTGACTAACTGCCCCATCACTGAAGTGTTTTGCAAAATGTATGTGAGGCAGCTTGTTTTTCACATATGCCATGACAGTGCAAATGTGGGCATGAACTGCAATGGCATCATGAATTAAACAGTCACTAAAAACGCACAGGTTCATGACAGACACATCACCTGATTCACCTCTATAGTAAATCACAGATGGCTGGAGAGTTGCTTGACTGTTGTTCCAATGATATCCTTGGATGGCATCTAGAACTATAAATGCATAATTTTCAGTAAAGTCTAGTATTACTACAATTTCATCTCGTTTCAAATTATCCTTCCAAAACTGGAGATAAGCCCATTGTGCTGTTGCTGTGAAGCTGTGGGTGGTTAGTTTGTCCGTTTTTTGACAACACATTTCAACAAAATCTTCCACTGTACTTTGCTTGGTTTCAAGACTTGTGCGATCCATGTGTGTCCATTGTTTATAAGAAATAAGTTCATTGTCATCCATATGGAGTTCACCAGACAGTTTGTTATTCATGTGTTCTGCAAGATTTGCCTTGCCAGTGTGGTGGCGCAGTTCCTTCTGTCCCTTTACAACGTACCTGCACCTACCTGTGAACATTGTCTCAGCAGATCATCAGTAGGGAAGCCGAACGAAACCTACTGTACTTCGACGTGAACAGGCTGCAATTAAAGTCACTAATCTACGTTTTGGGAGAAAGTTTTCACACGAAATGAAAGGTTGGAAATTTTGTCCTTAATTAATATATTCTGAAACTTTAGGTGAACAAGTATCACTGCCAAGCCCGTGCTAGTCTTAACACAGTCACTCACAATCCCTTTCACTCACGTCAGCAAGTTTATGGTGTTGCATTTCCCGAAAACGTAATAGCTACAAAAATACTGATTGTTTTTGATTGATAATGCTCACCAAATATTAAGTCTGTCGGTACCAAATGCAGTCACAGTTTTTAGCCACCGACCTGCTCAATATGCCACGCAGAATATATGTGTTCCCTCGTCACAAAATTCACTTAAAAATTCCGAAATTTTTACACACCCATCGGAATAATTATGCCGTCACTTTACCACACTTTTGATGTATGAAGCAGTGCTAGATTGGGCAACTACTACTACACACGTCCGAACTGTTTCATGGCTAGTCTCCCACCCTTCTCTAGAATACTCTTTTAAGTCTTCTCTACTAGCAGAGAAATGTGCGTGAAGAATATTGCGTTACCATTGGTCAGTTTACTCAAAAGCCAATAGCAAAACATTCTCCCACGTCAGTCCGTGCTTTTCATCAATAACCAGTCGCAAAATAGTAAACCTAACGACTGCACTTTTTACCGACGTAATTATCTATTATGCTGAAGTTTTGTTTATGCATAAAGTTATTTACTATGGTTATTTATACCTGAATTAACTCTTCCTTTACCATAAACTTACTTTACTCGTACAAATCTATTCTACAAAAATCCCCTTTGTTCACATCCATACTTCTTCGAAATGTTCCCACACTAAATCCTACTACATAACTCGTTAAACAATTATCTTCATATTAACCTTAAACCACACTCACGCATCATTCATACTGCTAAAACACATTTATAACATTTTACATACACAAAAAGACATAATAACACTTAATGAAAATGCTAGAACAGTTTATGAAAGACATTCTATTACTTTAGTGCACTCTAGTGGACACAATCGAAACTAATTCAGTCCCCTATCCAATACTGTCCTCTATCAGCTGATACATAAACTATGTGCGTGTCCAGTCTCGCGTCACCATCTGTCACTATCCAGCTCTGAGACACATCTCCCACTTAACCGCCTCCAAGTCAGGATCGTTATACGGCGCTACGCCTCACCAGGACACTTTTCACACCTGTGTATCATGCACTGGTAGGAACTGATGTCACACACTAACAGCTTCATTGCACCTTTGTAATCCAGACCAGAATCCTTTATAGCAGCAAACATCAGCTTAGCATTTTGATGGGTCTCACATACACAAACATTGTGTGTGCCCCTTGTACTTAACAGGCACAACCCATTTTGGCCGAAAATTGAAAAAAGATTTGGTATTGGGATACTTTTCCTTGAATTCTACATATAGTTCTGATATGTTGCATAGCAACAGTCTTTCTTACATCTGTACACATACATTTCCCATTTTCACCGATACATAGTCTTTTTCCAGGCATTATTCAGCTGTAGTCATTATTTTCATAAAACTCTGACACTAGTACGTTTATTTCTGAACTCAATTGCTTACCCTGAGCTTGCTGAAGTTGTGGAAGCACTCCTTGGGTTGCTAGCATCCTTTACCATATATGTAGAAACATTGAATTCCTTTGCAGTGTAGTCAATAGACCAGCTGGAAGTTGCAAGGGTGAGAATAGCTACTTTTTTCTGGCGTGTGGATATGGCACATTTTTCTTTCAAATCGTGCACAATTTTGTCCAAATCAAAGCATTTTTGGCATGATTTCTGTTCCTTTGGAGCAGATAGTTCTTCCTCTTCCACCATTTTCTGTTTTAATTCCATTTGAGCTTCTTGTAGTTTTCTTCTACCATAGCTGGGCCTGTCTCTTTTCCCAACTTTGCGTGTCTTCATGGGAGATAAACCAAGAACAGTCACTGAAGTATTTAATTGCTCATCCGCTGTGGTTGTAGGTGGCTGATACTCTTTGTCACTGTCATGTAAATTATCAGAATATTCTTCATTTTTTAGCAGTGTAACGTAACTTTTGTTCTGGTTTCATATTAAGTCCCATGCACTGATTCACTTTCAATACTGATTTTATATCAATTTCTCTGAGGCTACACTTCACTGTCTTCTTATGAATCCGAAATGGATCAAAACAACTTCTTTGTAGGAAGGAATACTTATCTAGAAACACTTTCATTTGATGATAACAAACGCTAAAGTTTCCTGGAACTGTACTTCCTGTGCCCACAGGGTGTATCCCGGATCTCCATAGCAACAAATCTTGGTCCGATTCATCCAGATCATACAGTACAAAGCGAATGCCACATTATTTTTCCATATGTTGTTTTATGATATTCAGATGCTTGTGCTCTACCAATACTGCAACTTATTTGAACAAAAGCACCACTAGTACACTCTTCTGCCCTCCATGCTGACTTTCCACAACAGTACTGACCAGACTGAACTAGAATCTTAAAAACATGAGTAACCTGTTATCGTTGCTTGTTTCCTTTGTTGTTCCTGCCTAAGAATGACTCATTCTGTCCCTGAAAACTACCATTGTTTAATTTTCTGTTGCCTAATGGTTCCCAACAATTGCTGCAGCTTTATCTGAAACAAGCTGTCTGCATCATCACTTTTACTTGCTAAATCGTGTTAAAAGAAACTTAACCAAATACATCTCTGTCAACTTTTATTGTACACAAATGCCTTGCAATAAAAGGTTGAAATTTTGCCACATATTATATTATGGTCTACTTATGCAGTGTTTTAAATTTAGCTTGGATATCACTTGTCCCTTTTGTGCTACCACATTTAGAAAATCCATGTTTTTCAGGTAATTTTTCAAATTTTTGTGTGCATATAACTCTGTTTGTGTGACTGATGTGGGCAAGATGAGTTCTGTGTGTGTTTAGGCCACATTAAGCTTACCACAAAAATTTATACCCTTTTTGAGTGAATTATATTTGGCATAGAGGGCACCAACAATATATACCTTTTAACATATTACATTTTTTAATCACATTTTGGAATTTTTTATTTTCCCTCAGCAATATGTTGTTGGTGTTTTGATTCATGGTGTGTGTTCTCTAAGTGGATGTTACTGGGTTGTAAAAATTTCACTGGACTGTGCGGAATAGTTCCAAAGTTATTAAGACCTGAAGTTGGGTCTGAAGATAGATTGCCAGATGCGGGTTACAATTTCCAGGTCACGCCACCTTCTTTCACAAGCCATAATTCTGGAACTAATTGGCAGGGGAACTTAAAATTTTGTACATGAGTGTTCCACACTTGGGAGCATTGGTGTGCTAAATTTCAGCCAAATCTGAGACTATCAGCTGGAACATTTTCTCAAATTGTTTGAATTGGCATGAAATGACCCCTCTACGCCACACTGCATGCATTGCAGTTCATGGTATTGCTTCCTCTCTTGGAGAAAGAGCGACCTATTGTTTCAAAAATTCTCATTGCAGCCAATTGCAGCATCTTGGGTTAAGATCTCGTCAGAGGTACTCTGTGTAGCAAGTGCTGGCGGGATCCTCACATTCTGATCATGTTGTCATATCCTCTTCACTGTGATGAGTACGAGGTGTGACAAAGTAATAAGACTGATGTGAAAAAAAAAAATGTTGCTTACTGTTTTAGTCAAGTTCAGTGTTGTCTCCTTGAAAGTAGTTCCCTTCTGATTGCACACACTTTTCCCAGCACTTCTGCCATTGATGGTAACATTTCTGGAACTCATCTTCTGTAATATTCTCAAAGGCCCTCGTCATAGCATTTTGGACATCTTGTGTTGTTTGAAAATGGTGTCTCTTGACCGCCGTTTTGACTCTTGGAGATAGAAGAAATTCGCACGGAGCAATATCTGGTGAATAAGGTGGCTGTGGTGGTACTGAAATTTGTTTTGAGGTTAAAAATTGCTGTACTGACAGAGCAGTATGGGATGGCGCATTATCATGATGCAGAATCAAATTATCAGCAATGTTGGCACGGACATGAAGAGTTCTTTTATGAAGTCTTTCTAAAATTTCTTTGTAGGAATATTGGTTAACTGTTTGTCCAGGAGGCACCCACTCTTTATGAACAATTCCCTCGGATTCTAAGAAGCACACAACCATACATTACACTTTTGACTTTGACATTCGAGTTTTTTTGGTCTGGGTGATCCCTTTGAGCACCATTGTGAACTTTGGCGTTTTGTCTCTGGATTGTACTAAAAAAAAAAACAACTTTCATCACCAGTGATCACACAGCTCAACAATTCTGGATTGATTTCCATTTGATCTAATAGATCGGCTGCCACATTTTACCATGTGAGATTTTTGGGGACCATTTTTGCACAAATCTTTCTCGTACCAAGATCTTCAGTTATTATAGACAAACCATTTCTCAGTTCTTCTGCAATAATTTTCATGGATAATCTTCGATCAGATCGTACAAGTTCACGCACCCTGGCCAAGTTGACATCCGTCCGTGAGGTTGATGGTCGTCCACTGCGGTCTTCATCTTCAACATTCGTTCTGCCTTCACTAAACATTTTATGCCAACGAAAAACTTGAGTTCTTGACATAACCTCCTCTCCAAAAGCTTTCTGAAGCTTACCGTAAGTTGTCGTTGCGTTTTCACCCAATTTAACGCAAACAGAAATGGCATACTGTTGCACAATATTATGCGGTTCCATTTCTGTGACAAAAGACAGAAACACGTGTTAACTTATTACAGCATAACTCACTGCTGAGTAGTTGCATCAATGTGCTGCTTGGACTAGAAGCAGCTTATAGACCAAGGCACAAAGATATTGTGCCTACGCAAGCCTGCAGGGTTGCCACATCTCGAAAAGAAAATCAGTCGCATTACTTTGTCACACCTCGTATCTAAGATAGCCCCTCCAGTCAAAGCTTTGCAGCTGTTGAATAGGTCCTGAGTTTCCTTGAACCTCCCTTTGTAGGCTTCATACAGATGACACGGACAAAATCTCTGTGCTTTTGTTTTCTTGATGAAGGGTCGTAATCCTTAACTTCATACATGAAGTTCAACAAGTAATAATCGATACGATATGGCCCAAAGTAGGATTCTGGTAACTGTTCTGATAGTTCAACTTTCCGCATAGGTGTAAAAATCCATACCATGTCTCCCAGGCTGCATTTCATTTCCTATGGTGCACTGTCCTCCTGGGTGCCTATGACACATGTGCCTTGCTTCTCTGATCATGGTGATGGAGATGCTTCATAAACTCATATGGGAATCCATGGAGGGAAGAAGGTGCTCCTTTTGCAAAGCACTATTGCGGAAATATAGAGAACCGGCATTAGAGAGAAATATTATACTACTGCCAATGTACACCTCAATAAGGACCACAAAGGTAAAAGGAGGGGAAATTAGGGCCTTTACAGAGGCTTATGTTGTTGTTGTTGTCTTCAGTCCTGAGAATGGTTTGATGCCACTCTCCATGCTACTCTGTTCTGTGCAAGCTTCTTCATCTCCCCGTACTTACTGTAACCTACATCCTTCTGAATCTGCTTAGTGTATTCATCTCTTGGTCTCCCTCTATGATTTTTACCCTCCAATGCTAAATTTGTGATCCCTTGATGCCTCAGAACATGTCCTACCAACCGGTCCCTTCTTCTTGTCAAGTTGTGCCACGAACTCCTCCCCAATTCTATTCAATACCTCCTCATTAGTTGTGTGATCTACCAATCTAATCTTCAGCATTCTTCTGTAGCACCACATTTCAAAAGCTTCTATTCTCTTCTTGTCCAAACTATTTATGGTCCATGTTTCACTTCCATACATGGCTACACTCCATACAAATACTTTCAGAAACGACTTCCTGCCACTTAAATCTATACTCGATGTTAAAAAATTTCTCTTCTTCAGAAACACTTTCCTTGCTATTGCCAGTCTACATTTTATATCCTCTCTACTTCGACCATCATCAGTTATTTTGCTCCCTAAATAGCAAAACTCCTTACCACTTTAAGTGTCTCATTTCCTAATCTAATTCCCTCAGCATCACCCGACTTAATTTGACTACATTCCATTATCCTCGTTTTGCTTTTGTTGATGTTCATCTTATATCCTCCTTTCAAGACACTGTCCATTCCATTCAACAGCTTTTTCAAGACCTTTGCTGTTTCTGACAGAATTACACTGTCATCAGCGAACCTCAACATTTTTATTTCTTCTCTGTGGACTTTAATACCTACTCCGAATTTTTCTTTTGTTTCCTTTACTGCTTGCTCAATATACAGATTGAATAACATCGGGGACAGGCTACAACCCTGTCTCATTCCCTTCCCAACCGCTGCTTCCCTTTCATGCCCCTCGACTATTATAACTGCCATCTGGTTTCTGTACAAATTGTAAATAGCTTTTTGCTCCCTGTATTTTACCCCTGCCACCTTAAGAATTTGAAAGAGAGTATTCCAGTCAACATTGTCAAAAGCTTTCTCTAAGTCTACAAATGCTAGAAATGTAGGTTTGCCTTTCATCAATCTATTTTCTAAGAGAAGCCGTAGAGTCAGTTTTGCCTCACGTGTTCCAATATTTCTGCAGAATCCAAACTGATCTTCCCCGAGGTCGGCTTCTACCAGTTTTTCCATTCATCTGTAAAGAATTCCCGTTAGTATTTTGCAGCTGTGACTTTTTAATCTGATAGTTCGGTAATTTTCACATCTGTCAACACCTGCTTTGTTTCGACTCAGGTCTTTCAGTGCTCTGTCAAACTCTTCACGCATTTCATCTTCATCTACATCCTCTTCCATTTCCATAATATTGTCCTCAAGTACATCGCCCTTGTATAGACCCTCTATATACTCCTTCCACCTTTCTGCTTTCCCTTCTTTGCTTAGAACTGGGTTTCCATCTGAGCTCTTGATTTTTATACAAGTGGCTCTCTTTTCTCCAAAGGTCTCTTTAATTTTCCTGTATGGTGTTTTTCCTTACCCCTAGTGAGATAAGCCTTACATTTGTCCTCTAGCCATCTCTGCTTAGCCATTTTGCACTTCCTGTCGATCTCATTTTTGAGACGTTTGTATTCCTTTTTGCCTGCTTCATTTACTGTGTTTTTATATTTTCTCCTTTCATCAATTAAATTCAATATTTCTTCTGTTACCCAAGGATTTCTACTAGCCCTCATCTTTTTACCTACTTGATCCTCTGCTCCCTTCACTATTTCATCCCTCAGAGCTACCCATTCTTCTTCTACTGTATTTCTTTCCCCCATTCCTGTCAATTGTTCCCTTATGCTCTCCCTGAAAAACTGTACAACCTCTGGTTTAGTCAGTTTATCCAAGTCCTATTTCCTTAAATTCCCACCTTTTTGCAGTTTCTTCAGTTTTAATCTACAGTTCATAACCAATAGATTGTGGTCAGAGTCCACATCTGTCCCCAGAAATGTCTTACAATTTAAAATCTGGTTCCTAAATCTCTGTCTTACCATTATATAATCTATCTGATACCTTCTAGTATCTCCAGGATTCTTCCATGAGGCTTATAGATTGTCATTTTTCCCTCATTATTTTTACGAGTGGAACAGGGAAGGAAATAACCAGTAGTGGTACAGGGTACCCTCCACCACCTACTCAGCAGTGTCTTGCAGAATATGTATGTAGATACACATGTAGATTTCAGCCTCACGACCATGTCTTGCTTTACTGGATTGTATCTGAATGTCATGGTGGACAGTATTGTATCTAGATCTCTCTGTTTGACATCAGGGTACATTGAGATCATATCTGCCATCATCTTATTGAAGCGTTCTATGAGGCCATTCATCTGTGGATGGTACACAGTTATCATCCTAGGGTGATATCGGAATGTGAATTTACCTCTGTAATTACTCTAATCTGGGAGATAGTTCCATGGTCAGAGATCTTAACTCGGGTTGCTCAGAACTTCATTATGATGTCATCTACAAGGAAGTTCGTAATTTCTTTAGCTTTGACAGTCGGTACAGGTTTAGTAAGGTAGTGCAGACTGTTATCCATTGACCATTCTGGGGGCCCATGATACTTTTGCAAGTATGTGCATGGTGAGCAAGGGCCCCAAGCTACTGAAGCATCTACTTCAGTTCCAGTGTTGCAGTCTCTCATCTCTGACCATCCTTCCTTCTCTTGCTCCCTTTACCATGACTGCAGTCTTCTATGTCAACAAGGCTATTCCCTAGGTTCTGCCTCCCTTTCTTAGAATATTCTTTTATTCCCCACCTTTCGGTGGAAGTAATATGTGGTCAACTTCTGTGTTTGACCCCCACCTTCCAAATTGTTCTGTAGTGTGGATCGACTGAGGAGAAAAATTATAATAGTGACTACTGTATGCAGTGTTGAAAGATTGTGTACTCAATACCTGCGTACCCTCTTCTTTGCACTTCAAAGACAACGCAGTAACCATTGTGTTGAGGTCATTACATACCCTTGCAGTCGAGCTGACAACGCGGGATCACGCTGCTGACGCCTGAGCTGCTAGCTCCTCATGTATGCTGAGTAGTAGATGCCTGTCGTCCTGGAGCATCATGACTCCCAGCAGCAGCTATTGTACCAGATGGCCTTTGCTGTAGTGTGGTGGTGCCTGTGGGGAGAGCCCTTGATTGGATAAGTGGCATCAGGGCAAACATGTTGCACATGAAACTTATTAAGTTACACCAGAACAATGGCCATTCTGATCTGGCTGTATCTGAAGACAGGGAATCGAAACATCAGTGTGGACAGTTAAACCCTCCTGCTAACCCCTACCAGTGTCACCCCTTGGGAAGAGAGACAAGCCACATGTCCAGGAGCAAAACAATTTATCCAGTATTTAGTATGTATTCAAACTGACACACAAACTTTCATGCGACAAAGCCATTATTTTTCATGGAACGTGTTGGAAGATAAATTTGGAAAAGTTGAGTCATGAGGAAAAACCCAATGGATCACTGTCAATCAAGGCCTGCTGCACAATCTATAGTTTTTCAGACATGCGAATGTCCAACACACGACTTTGAATATAATCCAAGGAATCTCATTCCAAACTCACACTTCAAACATAAGTGGAGCTACAGGATAATATGGAGTGGCAAGGCATAAATTTTAACTGATATTTCGAAAAAGATCTCAAATATAATGGAATAGATACAGCCTCCTGTAACTTAGCCTTTGAAGGGAATGTCCTCACAGAAAAAGTTAATCGTAGTGCACATGTGATATGAAACCTCATATCCGACTGCCCATGAGGTGCTTCCAATGTATGTGCTCTGGTCGTATGTCATCAGGCTGCACAATAGACCCCAAAATGTTGTAACTGTGAATAGTCATGTCAGACCACAAAGGTAGTTATGTCAATTGCGTGGAACACCACCCTATATGTAAACCACTTTTCCCAGTCTTAAAGAAAGAAGAAAATATACGAATATAAATCTACTGACTGCCTATACTCTGTTAATGAGTATGACAACCACTTACGTGGAAGTTAAAACAGCCATCACATCTATTACCTCAACTTTGCCAAACCAGTTCTCCCACTGCCCCCTCACAGGTGGTTCCCACAGCACTGTCTTCAGGAAACACTTCCCACTCCCAGGTGGAGGAGCAGCTTCCTCCTCCAGTGTATGCTAGGCTCACTCAGGACCCCTCTCCCCGGAAACCTAAAGATCAGAAGCCTGACGACAGCCAATAGTTGAAGGAACCATAACCTGTGGGTCTCAGGGCTGCCTGGTCTTCATCTGTCACCTGGCTCACTGTGGATAGGCCCTGGCAAGAATCTTAGCCACCAAAGGCTTTAGAGGAGGAGAATTGGGACAAGGATACACTGATTAACCTGGAGGTCCCAAATTCCACCAAGCCATTGAATTCTGAACCAACAATACTTGATGTGGTTTCACTCCCATTGCTGACAGGCAGTTTTCCTGGGGGCATGACCAATCCTCTTGGCTGCTTCACATCTAATGTGGAAACCCGTAATGTGATCAATTAGTGGAACTGTAATGGATATTACAGTCACCTGCTGGAACTACACTGCCTTGTTTCCTCCTCCTTTGCAATATGCATTACTCTACAAGGAACCCAGTTCACTGATAACCATTCCCCAACACTTCATGGTTGTCGTGCATTCTGTCGGAACTGTGGTGGCCTTTAGAGGTAATCTGTATGGGTCTGTACATCCCCTATGGGAGGAGTATCTCTTCAAGCTTTTTACCAACTATAATCTTCTTTCCTCTATGACAGTATTCCTACTCACCTGCCACCCACGGCACCTTTTCAGCTAACGATATCTTCTCCCGTCTCATGGCCTCACAGTATTGGTCGCTACATGATGATCTATGTGACAGTGACCATTTTTGGGTGATAATTGATCCTGTTACTTTCTTGCGATCATCAGACAGAATGACTGCCACAGTAAGTGCTTCGAAGAGCCAACTGGCATCTCTGCTGTTACTTTCACCCCTCTGTCAGATTGCATCAACAAGGTTGTGCAAGGTGTCTCCAGCACGATCAACCACACCTGCTGGAACAGCTATTTCCTTGCTACAGGTCCCCTTCACTGTCCCCTGGTGCCAGGGTCAACCAAAGACACTGCAATAGCTGTTCAGGATTGTCAAAGACTCTTTCATTATTTCAAGAAACATCCTTTGCAGACCAACCTCATCACCTTTAAGTGACTTTGTGCTAAGGCTCACTATCTAATTAAGCAAAGTAAGGTGGTCTGCCGTGGGTGCTATGTCTCCTCCTAGGGAACGTATGCCTCTTCGTCCCAGGGTGAGCAGAGTTCTGGGCTGCCAAGGATCGACAACTGTTCAGGATCTTGTTCTTCAGGGTGGTCTTTGTAACAATATGTCAGCTCTTGCTGAACACCTTATGATCTGCTTTGCAAAATCATCATGATACTCTTCTTAGCCAGCTACATTACTTCTTCAGAAATGACAGTTTGAAGACGTCTCCCTGTGTTTACCCTCATGAAGACGAATCATATAATGAACCTACACTGACTGGGAACTGCTTGAGGCTCTTGCTTTGTCTCATCATGTTGCCCCAGGGATGATATGATGCATTTCATAATCAGATGAGCCAACACCTAAATGTTCCTGAAAGACTACATCTGCCCATCAACTATATTTGGTTCGAAGGTGTCTTCTCTTCACAATGATGAGATATTGTAGTATTTCTGTCCCAATCCTTCAGCTAGGCAAAAACCCAATGTCACTATGTGATTTCCAAGAGGCGACAATCCACAACCACCGTCAGGTCCGGTTGGACTCAGCAATCAGACAGGCTTTTTCTAAACGCCAACACTTCATTGCAGTCTTTTGGCCTACATAAGCCATACGACACACTGCTTGGTGGTATCACATTTTATTTACCCTCTGTGATTGGGGCTTTCATGGCTCTCTATGAAATTCCGGGTTAGAGTTGGTGCTCCACTTAGCTCTACACGAGTCCAAGAGAATAGAGTCCCACAGAGCTTTGTTCCAAGTGTCAAACTCTTCCTCATCGCCATCACTAGGCTAGTGACCTGTGTTGAGTTGCACGTCACCCGTTCACTGTATGTCAACAGCTTTTGTATTTGGTATTCCTCCCACTCCGGGGCCTCATCTGAACCCCAGCACCTTTGCAGAACCTTCCTGAGTTGATACTAGAACTGCATCTATTCCATAACTGCTAGTATTAGTGTGAAGTTCTCGCTCGCCATTCTTGTCATCCAGTGCTAGGACTGGAGATGATGTTAGTGCCTCCTTCAGTACAAGAAAAGATCTTTCTTGCACTTTGTTTCGGGAAAATTTGATGTCTTTTTGCAGTACTTCTCGTAAGGGACATGCCTTGGTACAGAATTCCTTTGTCAGTCACTGGTAGTACGAGCACATTCTGAGAACTTCTCACTTCATGAATGTGCCAAGGAGACCAAAAAGTCTATGATTGCTCTTATTTTGTCTGGATTGGGAGGGCTCCATTAGATGCTTTCAGCACACGAGCTAGTGATGCTAACCACTACCCCACACTGTAAGCAGCACAACTAATGGTAATATTAGTGCAAATTTTTCTAAAAGTTTGTCTTGCTGACATATTCAAGTTTATATGAAGATAGTAACTGTTCTCGAAAGAACAGATACTATTGATGACCGTGCAGCTTTTCTAGAATAAATGACAATTAATTGAAACCCTCAGCTGCCGACAGGTGTTATTGATATACCTCGATGGGGATAGCTGAAAATGTGTGCCCCGACTGGCAGACGCTCTATCCATCCGAGCCACCGAGGACACAGATGAATAGTGTGACTGCAGGAACTTATCCCTTGCACGCCTCCTGTGAGAACCACATTCCCAACTGTCCACAATCTACATACGTAATGTACCTAATAGATATTTGCCCATCCCCTCATTACTTGTGCACACTAACGTGACGATTCCCCTAAGAGTTCGGGCAACCTGTGCGCATTCGCACAGACGAAGGTCAATGGCTGGGTAGCCTTTAACTATATGTATGAAGATAGTAACTGTTCTCGAAAGAACAGATACTATTGATGACTGGGCAGCTTCTCTAGAGGAAATGATGATTAACTGAAACCATCAGCTGCTGTCAGATGGTGTTGATATACCTTGATGGGGACAGCTGTAAATGTGTGCCCCGACTGGGACTCTAACCCGGGATCTCCTGCTTACATCTACGTATGTAGATTGTGGACAGTTGGGAATGTGGGTCTCACCGGAGGTGTGCAAGGGATAAGTCCATGCAGTCACACTATTCATCTGTGTCCTCAGTGGCTCAGATGGATAGAGCATCTGCCATGTAAGCAGGAGATCCTGGGTTCGAGTCCCGGTCAGGGCTCACATTTTCAGCTGACGCCATCGAGGTATATCAACAACACCTGTCAGCAGCTGAGGGTTTCAATTACTTATCATATATCCAAGTTAAACTCACATTTAACACTCATCTCATTTACAAACTCGCCTGCATTTTTGAACACTTCTTTCACATCAAAACAGTCATTGAACTGAGTACCAAATTATCATCGAAGTTTATTACCGTTCAGTTCATATAAGGCCAGTTCATTATTCTCAGGAAAACAGTGATTAGTCAGTAAGTATCGTAGATTAGGTGAGAATTTCACAGAGGTGGTATAGGTACCAATAAGTTTTTCTAGTGATGTTAGAACATGTTAGGCAATAATTATTACAAAGGAAATGAATATGAAGAATGTGGTATGAAAAATGAAGAAGCAGCAGTAGATGATGATGATGATGATGATGATGATATGTGAGACATGAAACAACTATCAAGAGAAGAATTTGACCAATGAGTGAAAGACCTAAGCCGATGCAAGACAAGGAGTTAGTGCCACAAAAAACGTCCGTACACACACACACACACACACACACACACACACACACACACACACAGAGCTGGCAACCATGCCTAATGGACTGATTCCTGTAAGGAGACGGCTCTGTAGGTTCCATATACAGTTTGGCAATGTGGCACCCAACTGCTGGCCACCACGTGATTACGCAAAAGCAAAGCGTGATCTGCGAGTGACAAGCAACACATGGCCGATCCACAAGGCAAATGATTTCTTTATTTCCATCTAAGGGTCCACTTCTTGTACCATAAATTTGTCATAGAAGATCAGATGTCTGAACCAATGCTCAGGGCTGACTTCCTCTTGACACTTGTGCCCACTGCCAGATTTACACACAACACATTGCAAAATCAATGGTGGGCTTATTCTCCCTCCCCCCCCCCCTCCCCCCCCCCCCCCCCTCTCTCTCTCTCTGGCACACAGTATCACATCTTGCGCGATGAATGTCAACAATACCTGCACGACTTTGTCAAATCACTGGCCCAACTGCAACCACTGTGACAGTATTACTTCAGCGCAAAGTTAATCGTTATGCCTAGGGCTGAAAACGAAACCATATGATTAGCCAATAATGCAGTGTAGGATGAACGCACTACCACATATTGCCACCTGGTCTCTACTCTGGTGCCACACTCTCATCCATCTGCTCCCATCGACTCCAACACAGCAACTTGGCCAGAATGCTATACATCAGAGATACCTCCCATCACAACATGCATAATGACGCTGCCTCCACATACAACCCAAGTTAGTAATGTGCATCCCGTTCAGATTCCTTCCACGTTGACTCAGTGTTACAATTACCACTACCCCAGGCCCTGCTGTTTGCCACAGTCCATGACGGTTAGAGCCAGATAAGTTCCGCGTGGCCAAAATGGCCATTGATGAACTATTACAAGCTTGAATATGTAACTTCTGGTAGTTTATGCATTTCCCCTATCAAATTAGTACCAAAGGAAGATGGTAGTGTTAGGTCATGTTGAGACTACAGGCCCCCTCAATGGTTGCGCAGGCATTGGTTGCCACCCAATCACAGACATTCAAGACTTCACCCACTACCTCATGGGCATCTCAGTTTTCAGCATCTTACATTGCAGAAAGACATACCTGTAGATACTGATGAGTGGAGAGGACATTCAAAATATGGCCAAATAATGCCCTTTGGTTTATATAAATTTCTATACATGCTATTATGGACTCAAAAATGCAGCACAAACCTCGAAATGATTTATGCATAGTATCTTGTTCAAGCTCCTTTTTGACTGTGTATGTGAACTACATTCTAATTTTCTCCCCATCATGGGAAGAACATGAGCTGCATCTCAAGCAAGTTCTTCATGTGCTTACTGACAGATCCATTATTATTAACGACCAGGTTGGGGGATTTTCTCCACCCGGGGACTGGGTGTTTGTGTTGTCCTCATCATCATCTGGGAAGTGGTGAGGTTGGAACTGAAAAGATCGGGGACTTGTACAGGCAGTGATCATCATCATCATCATCATCATCATCATCATCATCATCATCAATGACAAAAAGTGTCAGCCCAAAGTAGTATTCCTCAACCACCTGATCAATGCTACTGGTACCCACCCTGCACCACAACAAACCAAGTTCATTAAACAACTACCTTGACTGCAAAATTTCCATGAACTATGCCATTTTATCAGCGTGATTAACATCTGTTGTTGGCACCTCCCTAATGCTGCTGCCATTGAGGCATTGTTCACAGGAGTTCTAGCTGACAAGAACATGACTGGCACTCCTGAGAGTGAGTGGAATGCAACACACCTTTGACAAAATTAAAGACTGTCTCCCAAATGGCCATGACTTGAGTGCATCCCCTACCTAATGCCCAATTGACAATTACGTTGGATGTGAGTGACTTAGCATCAGAGTAGTTCTGTCACAAGAAGTAGCAGAGGTACAACAGCCACTTCACTCTTTTTCTTCTTTTTCTCCTTCTTCTTGTAAACTAATGAATATTCTCAACACAAGTGGTTCACTTACGATCGTGAACTATTGAACTATTGGCAGAATGTTAGGCAGTCTGCCAGTCTGATGATGATGTGGACAGATCCTTCATCATTTACACAGACAACTGACCTTTGGCAGCCTAGTCTGAAAGAGTTCATCACGTACACTACATAGCATAATTAATAACTGATGTTGAACATTGCCACGAATCCCCCTGCGGGTCCGGGGATTAGAATAGGCCCGAGGTATTCCTGCCTGTCGTAAGAGGCGACTAAAAGGAGTCCATCCCCCTCACGGGGGTAGTTAGCGCCTGCGTCCGGAGACGGACGGTTTCACGACCTATAATCGTGGTCTTTTTGGTTTTTCACTTCTCGTTTCTTCCTTCCTTTTGTTGGTTCCTTTCTTTGCTCTTCTCCACCTCACTGTCTTCCTTACTCTTTCCCTTGACTTCTCCTTGCCTTCTCATTGCCTTTTTCTCCTTGCCTTCTCATTGCCTTCTTCTCCTTGCTTCCTCATTGCCTTCTTCTCCTTGCCTTCTCTGGTCTCCGCCTCGGCGTTTGAGACAGTCTGTCCTCTTTCTCCCTCTCTCTCTTCTTTTTCCTCTTCTTCCTTCCTCCCTGTGCGTGTCTGAAGGCCGACCCACGCGTTCGCACGCGTAGCTGGTGACGGGGTAACGCGTAAGTCCCCGCCCTGGGTAGACATGTAAGGCACGTGCGTACCCCCTGGTAAAGGCCAGGCCCGGGGAGGGGTGATTGCCTGAGCTGATACCTTCTGACCATGCCGATTGGTCCCTCCGTCTGTTTCTCGGGAGGTGTGACCTGAGGTGTAAACATTCACCTAAGGCGGGAGTGCCCTCTGAGAGGGTCCCCACAAGGAAGGAGCGCGCCATCGGAGACGCTGGCAATCATGGGGGATTCCTCCGCAATGGATTCTACTCCATCGCTTTCGACTTCGACCCAAAAACGGAAACGTGACCAGCCAACAGTGACAAAAGTACTACCGCCTGCCCCACAGTTCCTCGTAGTTTCTCGATCTGAGGACGGAAAGGATTTTTCCTCTGTCAACCCTTTCGTCATTCAGAAGGGCGTAGATGCCATAGCCGGATCTGTCAAATCTTGTACCAGGTTGCGTAACGGTACCTTATTACTAGAAACTGAGAATGCCTTTCAAGCACAAAAACTGCTTCGGGCCACACTCTTGTACACGTTCCCTGTCCGGGTGGAGGCCCACCGAACTTTGAATTCGTCTCGTGGTGTAGTCTATAGTAGCTCCCTCGACGGATTGACTGACGAGGAGCTTCAATCTTTCCTCGCTGAGCAGGGCGTGACGGCTGTCCATAGGGTCATGAAAAAGGTCAACAATAACCTTGTACCGACCCGGACACTTTTCTTGACCTTCGATAGTGTTAAGCTGCCATCGCGCATCAAGGCGGGCTACGAGGTTATTTCTGTTCGCCCCTATGTCCCGACACCTACGCGCTGCTACCAGTGTCAGCGTTTCAATCACACTCGACAGTCTTGCTCCAATGCGGCTAAATGTGTCACTTGTGGCAGGGATGCCCATGAGGGTGACTGTCCACCTCCGTCTCCTCGTTGTGTGAACTGTCAGGGTGACCATGCCGCATCCTCCCGCGACTGTCCTGTCTATAAGGAAGAACGCTGTATCCAAGAAATTCGTGTCAAAGAGAAAGTGTCCACCTCGGCTGCTCGCAAGCTATTGGCTAGTAGGAAGCCCACGCTGCTCCCAGCGGGGAAATACAGTACTGTCCTCGCCTCTCCTCGGACTACCCGGGAGGTAGCAACCCAGACATGCGATCTGACCTTCAGCACCACGGTCGTCCGTTCGGCCAGTGCTAAGATCGCGCGGTCGACGTCTCCTCTTCCTCCCATCACCCCACAGACACCAGCCACTTCCTCAGCTTCTGCTAAGTCGAAGACCACGAAGTCAGATGCACGGGCCTTCAAGAAGGAACCATCCCGTGCAGACTTCCTCCGTCCCTCGACCTCCCAGCCTTCGACCGGTACTTCCACCAAACGTCCTTCTAAAAAGGCGCATAGGAAGCACAGTTCTCCTTCTCCGCCACGGCGCCTTTCTTCTCCTGCGCCACCCAGCGGTTGCCGCCCCAGGCCGTCATCCGTTTCGCCTGGCCGCACCGCTGGTAGCCGAACATCTGGCCGTTCACCGGCGGAGGAAGCTCCCCCTCCCGGCCATCCTCCCGAGATGGCCGATGACCCTATAGACCCCATGGACGATGACTGTCCGCCTACTGATAGCGGCGGCAGTGCTCGCTCGAAGCCAGGCCCTAAGCGGCCTTCGAGGTGACCCCTTCTCTCATCTTCCTTTTCTTACAATGGCACTTATTAACTGGAATATTCGCAGCATTCGCTCCAACCGAGAGGACTTGAAGTTGCTGCTCCGCTTGCATCGTCCGCTCGTCGTAGCCCTCCAGGAAACGAAGCTACGCCCATGCGATCAAATTGCCTTGGCACACTACACCTCTGTGCGTTTTGACCTACCCCCTGTGGTAGGTATCCCAGCTCATGGAGGGGTTATGTTGCTGGTCCGGGATGATATTTACTACGATCCCATCACGTTGCACACCGGCCTGCAGGCAGTTGCCATCCGCATTACTCTCCCCACCTTTACGTTTTCCTTTTGTACCGTTTACACTCCATCGTCATCTGCCGTTACCAGGGCAGACATGATGCAACTTATTGCTCAGCTACCTGCACCATTTTTGTTAACTGGAGACTTCAATGCCCACCATCCCCTTTGGGGCTCTCCAGCATCCTGCCCGAGGGGCTCCTTGTTAGCTGACCTTTTCAACCAGCTCAATCTTGTCTGCCTCAATACTGGCGCCCCTACTTTTCTTTCGGACACATCTCATACCTATTCCCATTTAGACCTCTCTATCTGTACTCCCCAACTTGCACGCCGGTTTGAGTGGTATGCACTTGCTGATACATATTCGAGCGACCACTTCCCGTGTGTTATCCATCTCCTGCAGCATACTCCCTCTCCGTGCTCCTCTAGTTGGACCATCTCCAAGGCAGACTGGGGGCTCTTCTCTTCCAGGGCGACCTTTCAGGATCAAACCTTCACAAGCTGCGATCGTCAGGTCGCACACCTCACGGAAGTCATTCTCGCTGCTGCTGAATATTCCATCCCTCACCCTACTTCTTCTCCACGTCGCGTACCGGTCCCCTGGTGGACCGCAGCATGTAGAGACGCTTTACGTGCTCGTCGACGTGCTTTACGCACCTTTAAACGCCACCCTACAGTGGCGAATTGTATTAATTATAAACGATTACGTGCTCAGTGTCGTCGTATTATTAAAGAAAGCAAGAAAGCCAGCTGGGCTGCTTTCACAAGCACCTTCAACAGTTTTACTCCTTCTTCTGTTGTCTGGGGTAGCCTGCGCCGGCTATCTGGCACTAAGGTCCACTCCCCAGTTTCTGGCTTGAAGGTCGCGAATGAAGTCCTTGTGGCCCCTGAGGCTGTCTCCAATGCCTTCGGCCGCTTTTTCGCAGAGGTTTCGAGCTCCGCTCATTACCACCCTGCCTTCCTCCCCCGCAAACAGGCAGAGGAGGCTAGGCCACCTGACTTCCGCTCCTCGAATTGTGAAAGTTATAATGCACCATTCACCATGCGGGAACTCGAAACCGCACTTGGCCGATCACGGTCCTCCGCTCCAGGGCCTGATTCTACTCATATTCAGATGTTGAAGAACCTTTCTCCTGCGGGTAAAGGTTTTCTTCTTCGTACATACAATCGCATCTGGATTGAGGGACATGTTCCCGCATGCTGGCGCGAGTCTATTGTTGTCCCGATTCCTAAGCCGGGGAAGGACAAGCACTTGCCTTCCAGTTATCGACCTATCTCGCTTACCAGCTGTGTCTGTAAAGTGATGGAGCGAATGGTTAACTCTCGATTGGTTTGGCTGCTCGAGTCTCGACGCCTACTTACCAATGTACAATGTGGATTTCGAAGGCGCCGCTCTGCTGTTGACCATCTGGTTACCTTGTCGACCTTCATTATGAATAACTTCTTGCGGAAGCGCCCGACCGCGGCTGTGTTCTTTGATTTGGAGAAGGCTTACGACACCTGTTGGAGGGCGGGCATTCTCCGCACCATGCATACATGGGGCTTTCGCGGTCGCCTCCCTCTTTTTATTTGTTCCTTTTTATTGGATCGACAGTTCAGGGTACGTGTGGGTTCTGTTCTGTCCGACACCTTTCGCCAGGAGAATGGGGTGCCACAGGGCTCAGTTTTGAGCGTCGCTCTCTTCGCCATCGTGATCAATCCAATAATGGATTGCCTCCCAGCTGATGTATCAGGCTCCCTTTTCGTGGACGATTTTACCATCTATTGCAGCGCGCAGTGTACACGTGTCCTGGAGCGCTGTCTTCAGCGTTCTCTTGACCGTCTTTACTCCTGGAGTGTCGCCAATGGCTTCCGTTTTTCTGCCGAGAAGACGGTCTGTATTAACTTCTGGCGCTACAACGAGTTTCTCCCACCGTCCTTACGACTCGGTCCCGTTGCTCTCCCAGTCGTGGAGACAACCAAATTTTTAGGCCTTACCTTTGACAGGAAACTTAGCTGGTCTCCACATGTGTCATATTTGGCCGCCCGTTGTACCCGTTCTTTAAATGTCCTCCGTGTTCTCAGTGGTATGTCGTGGGGAGCGGATCGAACCGTCCTACTTCGTCTATATCGGTCGATCGTCCGCTCCAAGCTGGATTATGGGAGCTTCGTATACTCCTCTGCACGGCCAACCATCTTACGCCGCCTCAACTCCATACAACATCGGGGTTTACGACTTGCGATCGGAGCATTTTATACCAGTCCCGTAGAGAGTCTTCATGCTGACGCTGGCGAATTGCCACTCACCTACCGGCGCGATATACTGCTTTGTCGGTATGCCTGTCGGCTACTGTCAATGCCCGACCATCCGTCTTATCGTTCCTTTTTTGACGACTCTCTTGACCTTCAATACGGGTTGTATGTCTCTGCCTTGCTACCCCCTGGAGTTCGCTTTCGTCGCCTCCTTCAACACCTTAATTTTTCACTCCCTGCAACCTTTCGAGTGGGCGAGAGCCGCACGCCACCTTGGCTCCAGGCTCAGGTCCGCGTTCACCTCGACCTCAGCTCGCTCCCAAAAGAGGTCACCCCCGGTTCGATCTACCACTCCCGTTTTTTGGAACTTCGTTCGAAGTTCATCAACATGACTTTCATTTATACAGATGGCTCTAAGACCAATGACGGGGTCGGGTGTTCCTTTATTGTCGGGGCACAAAGTTTCCAATACCGGCTCCATGGCCATTGTTCGGTCTTCACAGCTGAGCTCTTTGCCCTCTACCAGGCTGTTCTTTACATTTGCCGCCACCGACATTCTGCTTATGTCATATGCTCAGATTCCCTGAGCGCCATCCAGAGCCTCAGTGATCCGTACCCGGTTCACCCTTTCGTACACTGGATCCAACGCTCTCTCCAGCAGCTGGTGGACGTCAGTACGCCGGTTAGCTTTATGTGGGTTCCTGGCCATGTCGGTATCCCTGGGAACGAAGCTGCAGATGCCGCGGCCAAGGCTGCGGTCCTCCAGCCTCGGACAGCTTCTTGTTGTGTCCCTTCGTCCGATTTTAGCAGGGTCATTTGTCGGCGCGTCGTGTCGCTGTGGCATGCCGATTGGGCTGCACTTACCGACAACAAGCTTCGGGCCTTAAAACCTCTTCCCGTGGCTTGGACGTCCTCCTCACGCCCTTCTCGGCGGGAGGAGGTCGTTTTAGCAAGGTTAAGAATTGGACACTGCCGGTTCAGCCATCGCCATCTGCTGACGGCTGCGCCGGCGCCGTTCTGCCCATGTGGGCACTTGCTGACGGTTAGGCACATTTTAATGTCCTGTCCAGATCTTACCACACTGCGCCTCGATCTTAACCTGCCTAATACTTTCGATGCCATTTTAGCGGATGACCCACGAGCAGCTGCTCGTGTTCTTTGTTTTATCAATTTGACAAACCTCGCTAAGGACATTTGATGATGTTTTTTAATCCTCTGCCTGTCCGTCTGTCTTTTATTGTGTTTTCCCTTTTAGTTGTTGTTGTCAACTTGTGCCTCGCGGTGCATTTTTAGAGTAGTCAGGGCGCTAATGACCATTGAAGTTGTGCGCCCTAAAACCACAAAAAAAAAAAAAAAAAAATTGCCACGAAGCGGACAATGTCATCGTAGACTAGTTATCAAGAGTAAACGCTCTCTCCGTACATACTGACTACGACAAATTACCAGAGATGTGGTCACAAGACCACTAAATTATGGACCTCCTTCAAGATTGTACAAACTGCTTAGGCATAGAACATTGTCCCATCCATGGATCCACTAACCAAGTATTGTGTGATGTTTCACGAAATTGACTTCAGCCTCTCATGCTGACATCAGTGAGGAAGATCATATTTGACCAATGCCAGTCTTGTCACACTCCATAATAAACTTGTCGACACATCTAATCACAGACCTGTTTGTATGGCCTAACATCAAAAAGGATTGCTGAGACTGGACATGTAAAAGTGTGGCTTGCAAGTGTAGCAAATTGGGTAGTCACTCAGTCACCTCTCAATTGTTTCTAGACTCTGAAAGGTCAAGTTCAACATGCTCACCTCAACCAGGAAGGGCCTCTTCCCAAGTCTGAAAGCTATTGTTAAATGCTCGCCATCATCAACCACATGATGCATTGGATGGAAGCCATTCCCCTCAATGACATTGCAATAGAGACAACAGAAAGAGCATTTGATGACACCTGGATATCATGTTTTGGCTGTCAGTTCTCTTTTAAAACAACTGGCCAAGAACAGCAGTAGAAGAATCAGTCCTATTTAACAAACTATTCTCTTCCGTTCAGGATATTGATTCCACAGCAGCACAGCACAGTTCTCCAAAATTCTTCATCTACAATGCACTAGCAGACTTAAGCTACATCATGCTCCAGAATGACAGTATCTGCCCCATACTACAGCCACCTTACTCTGGCCCTCATAGTCATCAGATAAATCACTAACACTCTTGACATATTGCTCCATGGTAAGTCTACTACTCTGGTTGTGAACCACTTAAAACCAGACTGGACCTTATGCAGCACACCCATACCAACAATGTACAAACACCTCTGAACAATGCAGTCCCACTGGCCCTTTACAGCCCAATCCAATGATGGCTGGCTTGACTGCCAATAACTCCCGGGTTGTAATATTATTTATAAAAGTTTTTGCATTCTTTATAAAAGTTTTGTGTTTTTGTTTGTTAATGAATATGAAATGCGTAATGTTAGTGGCATAAAAATTTACTGTTTGATGTGTTGTTGAGCAAATGACTTAATCTGCGTAATGAAATCAATCCCTCTGAAATTTACCCAATCTTGTGAGCACTGAGTTCTATGGCCCTGTGCAATAAACTGATAAAATTCCCTATGCAAATAAACAATGAAATAAGTTTTCATTAGCTCTAGAATCGCAACGGATCTAATCTCAGTATCCTGTTCTCTCCACAGTAGGCACAGAAAATATTCAATCTTGGCACAGCGAAGTGCAGTTCCGGCCGTCAAATAGCTTCATACAAATAATACCAGTAGATTGGTTATAAAATGAATAACCTTGAAAATGAAAATGTTCAGTGAAAATACTGGATGTTGGCTCAGCACTGTGCAATGATGCCTGCATTGAAGCTGTTATAAACTTTAATACTTTTCTGATTCTGTCACATTAATATTTTTGTGACTGATTGAAAAATGATTTCTTTAAAATAAATAAATAAATACTCATTGGGCTCAAATAAATATGACATGGAAGAGGATGAGGTACTGATAAGGGGACGTCCTAAGACCAAATGCTTCAGTTTGAAAATTGTATTCAAAATAAAGTTCCTTCTTCACAAAATCTGATACGAAACATTTTACATTAACTACAAAATCAGTGAACTTCTCAACGTTTCTACAATTCTCACTTACTGTCATAATTAAAAACACTTGGATTGTTACATGACAAAAAGTCTGACATTGTTTGACAATAGATTCTGAAATTTAACTTTTCTGTATTAGGATTACAAAACACACAAAATATTACAAATTGGGTAAACCTAATTAATCTGTACATTAAATATGATGGAAAATACTTGGTTCCTACATTCAGGAGTCAGCACTGCAAAAATTAGCAAAGTCTGCATTGTGTTGCTACATACTTAAAACTAAATCATTCTTGTTACAGCCCACCTCCACCTCCTCACCTCAAAAATATCACCCGTATGCTGCAGAGCAGGAACGACATCATCAACTTGTGTACAACAAGAAAGGGTCCAACAGCGCCCTGCTTCGCAGTCGGCCGTGGTGTGGTTGGTCATGCACAAGATGTAAAGATGATAGCAGCAGCAATAGTCCTGATATTTCTTACACCATTGCTCCACAAACATGGGGAGGGGAGGGGGAGATGTGTAAGTCTCTGTAGGGACTTCACCAGTGGCTGCAGCTGCAGCAGAGGAAAATCTCTATCAGCAACAGCAGCCTGGCGTGGAATATTTGTGGAACTATGATACAGTGTGTTTTATGCCTACCGTGAACTTAGATGTGTGTTCATCCTGTGCGGATTACAGAGTAAAGTGCATTTTTGTGTAGCTGTATCATTACTTGTGTGTGTGTGTGTGTGTGTGTGTGTGTGTGTGTGTGTGTGTGTGTGTGTGCGGTGTAGTGTAATTGCTGGTGTTGGACAATGTAAGAATTGTGGTATGTGACTGAATTGTTAATAAATACAAAGCTAAGTGCTGTTGATACTCTATATGTGAGTGATGTTCTCATACCTCCACAACTGTTTAGGCCTAAGCACTTTATTTGTAATGCACCATGAGCAAGGTTCAGGTTCATGTTTGTCTGCCAAAGAACAGTTTGCTTTTGTACAGCTGAGGATGCGAAACCATCAATCCTATTTGGTTATCGTTACAGGAATTTATGAACTGTTTCTCAATTCTTGATGGGGAAAGCAATAAAATACCACAAAAATGAAGCCTTGCCAGAGCTAAACAAGAATAATTACTTCATTGGCATATTTTTCGTCGTAGCTAAAGTCACTGACTGTGTGAATCAAAGTGCTATATGACAGAATAAACTATTATGGCATGAACAAGAATAAATATCATAAACAGGAGGTCTCTTTTTACAAAACTCTTATCACAGATATTAAATTAAGCTCAGAATCGAAAACAATGTGGGATCCCAGAAGGATTGGTATTGAGTCTGCTCAGTCTTAACCTAAGTAATTGATTGTCAAATGGCATTAAAAGACAATTCAAAAATGCCTGGTGCCATGTGCCAGCTAGCAGCCAAAGAGCCTCACTCAGGCCAAACACCATGTGCCTATGTGGCCAGGTTGTGATACAGCCACCACTATGCATGTGGCAGTCAATGTATCAAGACCCTCTCTCTCAGGAATGGGTAGAGGTATCGGGTTGAATTATGCCAATTACTAAGGTATACAGTCCCTTGGTGGTGTAAGAAATTTAAGTTTCTGTGTTGATGCAGTCAAAAGGTATGGCCATTTACATAAAATATTTTGATAATTGCGAACTCGCCCATCAAACCCTATAGACGATCTATCTATATACATAATTGTATGGAACCCTCAGAGCATGAATCCTTCTCCTACTCGCCTGTGTGTGTGGTTTTTTCCAACCCCTAATGGTTTCTGTTGCTGTTAATATGGATCAGTTTCCACTGTATTTTGGTGCATTCAATCACAATACAAAAAAAGAAATAAATTTCATGTAGACTTTGCCTCTTTGTCTAGGATTCAGAGTGCAGCTATGTATACTGGTGCAACTGTATTCAACAAACTCCGATCTGACATGAATCAAGAAATAGGATATCCTAACAGGTTAAGAAGAAATTTTATAACATATCTTACAAGCCACTCTTCCTACAATGATCTAAATATCTTGGAGCCAAGCACTGAAAAGCTTTGTTAGGTGCAAGGCAAGTAGCAATGTTCGTGAAGCTGAATGACAAGTAGCAGTTCTCTGTAAACAGCACTCAGTAATTAACAGATTTAAGTATCTATTTTTCATTGAGAAATACCAATTTAATAAGTAAGCATTAAGCTGCCAGTACACAATAATTAAGGAGGCAGCAGTTATTTCGAGGTAGCATCTCTGTTACTAATTTACTTGATTAAATTTAGCTAACATAAACATGAATAATATTAAGCAGTAAAGTGATAGGTTATTGTTACTCAAGTATGCAAATAAAACTTCTGTTACTTATCTTTTGTTAAAAGTTTATCTTGGATCATTCCAAATTCCCAAAGATTCTCATTCTTTATGTGATCTGCTGAGCATGATAAATGAATAAACATTCACTCTGTTCACGCTATTGACACCCTCTAACTCCCACTTACGAGGGCTATTCATAAATTAGCCCATAGCTTCATAGCACTAGCATGTTTGGAAATGAGACTTTGAAGGTCATGTTGTGCCACTCAACTCTCGGTTTCATTCATCATTGTGTAAACAGGAAGCAACTGAAATTCTTGGTGTTGTTACGTCTCCCACTAGTTGGGAGGTACATTCCATCATTCACATTCTGCAGAAGGTGGATCAATGCCACTGAGACTCCTCTTTGATTGTGTCCAATGTATGAGGATGAGGTTATGAATGATCTGTTGATGGAGTGGTTTAGAAAATTCAAGGCTGGTCACTCAGATTTGCATGATGAAAGCAGTCAGGAAGACATTCAAAGGTGATAGCTGAACTTAGCAACGCGTTGATAAAATTGTGCATGTGAATATTGACTCACAATTTGCAGACTTTGAGATGGTATGCCTCATATTTCAAGCACAACCTTCTTTAGCATTGTCACAGATAGGTTAGCTTACTATGAGTTTCGTGAATGGTGAGTACCAAAATGCCTGTTGTTGTTGTTGTTGTTGTTGTTGTTGTGGTCTTCAGTCCTGAGACTGGATTGATGCAGCTCTCTATGCTAATCTATCCTGTGCGAGCTTCTTCATCTCTGAATAACTACTGCAACCTACATCCTTCTACATCTGCTTAGTGTATTCATCTCTTGGTCTCCCTCTATGATTTTTACCCTCCACACTGCCCTCCAATACTAAATTGGTGATCCCTTGTTGCCTCAGAGAATATCCTACCAACCATTCCCTTCTTCTAGTCAAGTTGTGCCACAAATTTCTCTTTGCCCCAGTTCTACCATATTCAATACCTCCTCATTAGTTATGTGATCAACCCATCTAATCTTCAGCATTCTTCTGTAGCACCACATTTCAAAAGCTTCTATTCTCTTCTTGTCCAAACTATTTATTGTCAATGTTTCACTTCCATGCATGGCTACACTCCATACAAACACTTTCAGAAACGACTTCCTGACACTTAAATCAATACTGGATGTTAACAAATTTCTCTTCTTCAGAAACGCTTTCCTTGCCATTGCCAGTCTACATTTTATACCCTTCTACTTCGACCATCATCAGTTATTTTGCTCCCCAAACAGCAAAACTCCTTTACTACTTTAAGTGTCTCATTCCCTAATCTAATTCCCTCAGCATCACCCAATTAAAAATTTCCCTCAGTGTTATCATTAAGAGGGGGAGGAATTTCTGAACAGATCATGACTGGGTGTGAGACATGGGTGTAGCGTGTGACCTTTGAAACTAAGGAACAGTCCAAACAGTGCACGCACTCTCATTCTCCCAATAAGCTCAAAACATTCAAGCAAACATTGTCAAATATCTACTTTTTTTGGGCTTTGCAAAGAAATTTGTCAACAGATTTCATGAGAGTAATGTGTGAGAATAGTTTGACATCACATTTTACTGTGAGGCACTTACAAACTCCAAAGGTCAATCCAAAACAAATAGCGCATGATGATTACTGAACGAATCATTCTCCTCCATGACCATGCATGATCCCATACTGTAAATGAAAGGAAGGAAAAACTCTGAATTTTTGGCTGGGAGATTTTTCAATATCCTATAGACTGTACTGGGTACCAAGTGATTCCATCTCTTGGTTTCAACAAATGTGTGGCTGGGAAATATTTTGAATCTGAAGAAAAGATTTTGGTAGCCATAGATGAGTACTAGTATTTCCTAAAATTATTCTTCATGGATGAAATATAATCACTGAAAATGATGGATGATGTACACTGACTGTGCCACACTAAGAAATTCTGTTACAGTCATTGTGTGGAGGGTCAGGATTAATTGGTTTTGTAAGCCTCCCCCATTATTGGTGATTATATATTTGTTCTGATTAGTTTGCTTTCTGAATTGTTGGCATTGGACTTTATAATTCATGACAGCACTGGAAGACAGATATCACCTACCATACACACATCACAGTTTTAAAGTGCTCAGTGACATGTGCCCTGTCAAAACTCCTACTGCTTGTATGTATCATTCTCCACCAAAACAATAAAAATGATGCAAAAGGTTTACTGAAATTATACACAATTTAAATGAAAACTAAATTTGTTGTGTTTAAACATAAAAAAATCTCTATATTGCCTAATCAGCATGACTCCAAAATTCCACTCACTAGATTTCACAGCTCCCTGTGAGTTGGCCATTGCTCTTATGTTCAATACAGTCACCGTAATATGTTAAATATCCTGTCAGCAATATGAAATCAATCTTAACCATCGAGCAGGTGCTTTGATTTTTGTAACAAGAGTGGGCAGGCATCGTATTTTATATACATGTAAAAGATAGGTGTCTTTAAGTTCCCAAGGTAAATATTTATGAGAAAAATCGCAGATTAATCTTAGTTTAATAGTGATGAAATAAACTCATATTATACAGGCTAAATCACTGTTTAATTAAATAACAATAAAATAAACTTTCATTGTATCACTCTGTTGCCATGTAAAAGTGTCACCGCACAGTAGTGACCCACTCAGAGCAATTTGATTACTATCTATCTTGTAGCCCTGTAGGCAACTGCCTTATTAGGGGATTGGGCTGCTAGCTCAACATCTGGATGATTTTTTTACATGGATCTTAAATTTTTTTCTCGCCTGGCTTGCTGTTTATTTTATATTATTGCTGCTCACTTGAGCATATAACACCACAGCTTACCTCTGTGTTAGTTGAAGCAATAATGTAGGAATAGAAGTCGGTTCACTATTGTAAAACAACAATGGAATGGTATGGAACAATGTTATTTAGGGTCAGAGTCCTGTATACGTAGGCATGTCTATTCAAGTTTTAATCCATACTCTGATATGTTGTCGCACAAACCCTTGTTCTACCCTTCTGGCTTGCGCAGACCAGACTGACTCATTCAAGCATGCCAGAATTGGCTGGTGACAAAACCACACCTCTCTTGTAATACAGGGCATCACCATGCCTGACAGAGATAAGTAAGAGCAGATTTTAAGTCTTTCTGCTTATGCAGATCATGCAACCTTTACTTATTCCCCCGTCACCTCCACTAACTAATTCCAAAATATGAGAATCCCAATTGTCTTGGCCTCAGTATACCTTCCTTACGAAGACAGTTCTCCCCCTCCCATGGAGGTGAGGAGACTGGTAGAGACTTGCTATCGGCAAGGTGACCAACTGCTGGTGGGGTGTGACGCCAATGCCCACAACCTAGTGTGGGGCAGCAAAGACACCAACAGTAGAGGTGAGTACCTTCTTGAATTCCTCAGGACTTAGAGGTCCTGAATAGGGGCAATGAACCTACATTCAGGAATAGCAGAAGGGAAGAAGTAATTGACATAACATTTGGTTCCATGATGATGGGTAGCTATGTCAAACAATGGCATGCGGTGTTGGAGCCATCCTCATTGGACCACATTTACATTAAATTCAAGGTTGAAATGGGAATCAGACAGACCATGACTTATAGAAATCCCAGGAAAACAGAGTGGGAGATATATAGGAGGGACCTTGACTTAGGCTTATCAGAAACTAAAACCACGATAAGGAAGCCAGTAGAATTTGAGGAAGTAGCAGAGGCTGTTACCTCTGCCATAGTGACCTCATATCAGGACAACTGTACAATCACCAGGAAGTGCAGAAATAGGAGTGTTCCTTGGTGGAATAACAAATTGGAAATGCAAAGAAAACAGGTATGGAGACTGTTTAATATTGCGAGACGTAAAGGACAAAGGTCTAAATATCGGGAGGCCCTTGTCAGTTACAATTTTGCAATAAGACAAGCAAAGGAGGCATCCTGGAAGGCTTTCTGTGAGGAAGTGGAAGGCACGGCTGCACAAGCCAGACTCCACAAGATTCTCATTAGAGTACTAACTAATGCAGGAGGTACATTGAGAAAGGAGGATGGGGAATATACAAAGACAGCACATGAGATGCTGAAATTGCTTCTCAAAACTCACTTTCCTCAATACGCTCTGCTGGATAACACAGACCAGTATGTGACCCCAGAGAGACAACGGTTCTCAGACACTCAAAGAAAGGACTGGGAAATGGCCAAGGAGTGTGTGAACTTCAACAAAATCCAGTGGGCGGTGGGAACATTCCAGCCATTCAAGTCACCTGGCCCAGATGGAAATTTTCCAGCTCTCCTGCAACAGGCAGGAGGAAAGCTTATAAGAATCCTATGCAGGCTATTTAGGGTTAGCTTAGCAGCAGGAATCATTCCCAATGTTTGGAGGGTAGTCAAGGTTGTCTTCATTCCAAAGCGAGGGAGAATTGATCATATCAAGGCCAAGGATATGAGACCAATCAGTCAGTCCTCCTCCATTCTCAAAACATTGGAAAAACTGGTTAATGTATACGTTGGGGAGAGGAGGCTATGCAGGGTCCCTCTACACCTGAACCAACACGCATACCAACCAGGTAAATCATGTGAGACAGCTCTCCACCAACTCGTCGGGAAGGTGGAAAAAGCACTTCACTTCCAAGAAATAGCCCTCTGCATCTTCCTGGATATCGAGGGGGCTTTTAGTAACACGACCTTCGATTCCACGGTAAGGGCAGCAGAGGTGCATGACCTGGGGACCACTATATGTAGGTGGACCAGAGCCGTGCTTAGTGGAAGGAAGGCAGAGCCTACCATGATGAATGAAAAGATGGTAATTAAGACCACTAGAGGCTGCCCACAAGGAGGAGTTTTGTCTCCTCTATTGTGGAATCTAGTGGTGAATGAACTCATTGAGGAGCTAAATTCCAGACAGTGCTTCTGCCAAGGATACGCAGATGATCTTGTCATAGTAATACTTGGCAAATTCACTGACACAGTCAGGAATATGGCATAAGGAGGGTTGGACATTGTGCAAAAATGGTGCATGAAACAGGATCTGAGAGTTAATCCTAATAAGACTGTTGTGGTGCCATTTACGAAGAGACATATTCAGCATGCAAGTTGAAATCTAAAGCTCTTCGATGAAACTCTACATGTGAAGGGGACAGTGAAATATCTAGGGGTAACCTTGGATGAGAAGCTAACTTGGACCCCTCATATTAAGAGTATCTGCTCCAAGGCAAAAAGCACTTTAGGGCTTGTGGTGGCAAAAACTGGGGCCTAAGCCACAGGGGTATGCACTGGATATACACCACAGTGGTTAGATCTAGGATTTAGTATGGGGCCATAGTGTGGTGAAAGAAGGTAGAACAGCGGGTTGCTGCTAAGGAGCTTGCTAAGGTGCAGAGATTGGCCTGCTTAGCCATAATGGGTGGAATTAGCAGCACACCAACCGCTAGAATGGAAGCCATGCTGGATATGCCTCCACTCCACCTCTGGGTTAAGATGGAGGCTGCAGCTGGGGTATACAGACTTAAAACTGGGTCTCATTCAGATATCCAGAATCACACACTAACATAGTGAGTGAGGTAGGTATAGGTATGGCTGGGGAAATGCCTGCTGACTATATAACAACTCCGAACTGCTTCGACAAGTCTTACAACATAATAATTGGAAGTAGGGAGCAGTGAGAGAAAACAGATCGATACCGTACGGGGGACATCGTTTGGTTCACCGATGGGTTGAAAACAGATCAAGGTGTTGGGGCAGGGTTGTACGGGGTTCAGCCAAGACTGGAGAGCAGTATCTCTCTAGGGAAACTGGCCTCTGTGTTCCAAGCCGAAATTACTGCAATCAGGGCATGTGTGGTGGAGAATATGAGTAGGTGCTACAATGACTGTAGCATTTACTCTGTTCAGATTGCCAGGCAGCCTTGAAATCGTTGGCAGCTCCTGCAACAAGATCTAAGATTGTTGCAGATTGCCACAGGGCTCTGGTGGAGCTAGGGGGAAGCAATAGGGTGTACCTAGTGTGGGTCCCTGGCCACTCGGGGATCTGTGGCAATGAACAAGCCGATAGATTGGCTAGGATGGGGGCAACAACTCCATTTATTGGACCGGAACCTGTCTTGACAATCACCAAGGTTATGATCAAATAAGAGATACGGAACTGGCTTAGGAAACAGCAGGTAGGATATTGGAACGAGGTCCATAAACAAAAACGTGGTGATGCCCAAGCCATGTTTTTTTTAAAGAAGCTCTGTAATCCTGGGATTGAACAGGAAAGAGATCAAACTCACTACTGGACAGATGACTGGCCATGGGAACTTCAAAAAACACCTACACATAATGGGTATAATGGTAGAGGACCCTAAACGTAGGATCTGTGATGAGGGTGAAGAAACTGCATCACGCCTGATCTTTGAATGCATGGCATTGGAGAGTAAAAGATACAGAATATTCAGGACAACTAGACCTGAAGAAATTGTGTCTAACAAAAAACTGGTAGAGGGACTCCTTGCACTATTTAAGGGCACTGGTTGGCTTTACTAGATATACAGGGAGCGATACCGCACAATAAACCTAGTTTCGGTGCGGGCAGTGGTGGGTTAGACCTAAGCTGTTTTAGCTCTCCTGTTAAAATCAATCACTATTGTAAAACAACAATGGATTGGTTTGGAACAATGTTATTTAGGATCGGAGTCCTGTATACATAGGCATGCCCGCTCAAGTTTTAATCCATACTCTGATATGTTGTCGTACAAACCGTTTATCTACCCTTCTGACTTGCTCAGACCAGACTGACTCATTCAACCATGCCAGAATTGGCTGGTGACAAAACCACGCCTCTCTTGTAATAATCGCCATGCTATCTGTGTGTTCCGGACTGACAGAGATAAGTAAGAGCAGATTTTAAACCATTCTGCTTATGCAGATCATGCAACCTTTACTTATTCCCCCCTCACCTCCAGTAATTAATTCCAAAATATGAGAATCCCCAGGGAATCAATGAAAAAATTAGTTACAAGGATTGAAAAGGCCCCAAATTCTGAAAGAATCCCCAGTACATTCCAGTAAAATAAAACTGCAGTAGTGCCCTTTTAACTCAAATCACACCTTAGAAAATCTTAATATGGCCATTTTGGCATGTGTGCACACATTTATTCATCCATACCTAACAAAAAAAGATTTGACAATGTTTTGTTTCTACAATTGTTTCACATGTCACATTAACTATTCAAAATCAGATTTCAAAACTTTACAATTTTGCATCAGTCCAATAAAGTTATGAATCTCTTTCCACTCATATCAAAAAAGTGAAAAGCTCAAACACATCTTTTAATAATTCAGAAAATCAAAAATTTCATGAAAATTTTTCACATTAATTACACAACGTTGCCTAGAATCATGTACAAGGTGCGTTCAAGTTCTAAGGTCTCCGATTTTTTTTCTCCGGTCTGGAAAGAGATAGAAACATGCGCATTGTTTTAAAATGAGGCCGCGTTCATTGTCAATGCGTCACAGAGATGGTAGCACCGTACGGCAGATGGAATTTTACCGCCAGCGGTGAGAATGAGAACTGTTTTAAATACTTAAAATTGCAACGTTTTCCTTACTTGAACAGCGTGCAATCATTCGTTTTCTGAATTTGCGTGGTGTGAAACCAATTGAAATTCATCGACAGTTGAAGGAGACATGTGGTGATGGAGTTATGGATGTGTCGAAAGTGCATTCATGGGTGCGACAGTTTAATGAAGGCAGAACATCGTGTGACAACAAACCGAAACAACCTCGGACTCGCACAAGCCGGTCTGACGACATGATTGAGAAAGTGGAGAGAATTGTTTTGGGGGATCGCCGAATGACTGTTGAACAGATCGCCTCCAGACTTGGCATTTCTGTGGGTTCTGTGCACACAATCCTGCATGACGACCTGAAAATGCGAAAAGTGTCATCCAGGTGGGTGCCACGAATGCTGACGGACGACCACATGGCTGCCCGTGTGGCATGTTGCCAAGCAATGTTGATGCGCAACGACGGCATGAATGGGACTTTCTTTTCGCCGGTTGTGACAATGGATGAGACGTGGATGCCATTTTTCAATCCAGAAACAAAGTGCCAGTCAGCTCAATGGAAGCACACAGATTCACCGCCGCCAAAAAAATTTCGGGTAACCGCCAGTGCTGAAAAAGTGATGGTGTCCATGTTCTGGGACAGCGAGGGTGTAATCCTTACTCATTGTGTTTCAGAGGGCACTACGGTAACAGGTGCATCCTACGAAAATGTTTTGAAGAACAAATTCCTTCCTGCACTGCAACAAAAACGTCTGGGAAGGGCTGCGCGTGTGCTGTTTCACCAAGACAACGCACCCGCACATTGAGCTAACGTTACGCAACAGTTTCTTCATGATAACAACTTTGAAGTGATTCCTCATGCTCCCTACTCACCTGACCTGGCTCCGAGTGACCTTTGGCTTTTTCCAACAATGAAAGACACTCTCTGTGGCCACACATTCACCAGCCATGCTGCTATTGCCTCAGCGATTTTCCAGTGCTCAAAACAGACTCCTAAAGAAGCCTTCGCCACTGCCATGGAATCATGGTGTCAGCGTTGTGAAAAATGTGTACGTCTGCAGGGCGATTATGTCGAGAAGTAACGCCAGTTTCATCGATTTCGGGTGAGTAGTTAATTAGGAAAAAAAAAAGGAGGCCTTAGAACTTGAATGCACCTTGTATTTGTTTAGAATACTAAGGCATTATTCTGTTGCCTCAAAAGGCAGCCTTATTTTTATGTGACATCTTGTAAATTTGAATCAGTATGTGTGAAAGAACTTGCACTTTGCAAAATTTCAGTCTGCTGAAAAAGAAAAACACTCAACATTTCATGCATCTTTGTAGCACATTTTTATATACATATGAAATTAATGCACAAGGAGTTAGCACAGTTTAGCATAGTGGGCTGCATATACACACAGCACTCAACAGCTGTGATGCATCACCAGCTCACTCTCCCTGCGTGCCACTTCAATAACACAAAAACTGAGCAGGTCGCAAGGGTCTGGCCCACCACCTGCTCCGCCCACCTAATTGGTGGTGGAGGTTGTCAACAGCATCTGGTGAGAAAGAGCCAGGCTGCTTGCCGAAATCTCTCCGCTCCATTGGCTGAAGTCTAGGACACTTGCCAGCAGCCACTCTGATATGTGCTGTGCCAGTGTAATGCAGCTGTCTTCTCTTGATAGCACACAACATGAAACAGAAAGCAACATGCTGTGTGTGCTATCAGTTCTCACTAGTGTTTTCAATACAGCCACATGCACTTACTGCGCAACATGTGATGTATCACAAATGCCATGCTGCCACATACTACATACACTGTGCTCTGACGTGACAGTTGATTAAGACTGCTACATATTTTACTATGTCCATAGCAGACTGTTTTAAACACAACTATACAGGATGTCCCTCCTGTGATACTACATGTCATATCAGAGTACTGATGATTAATTTTGGTCAGACACTGAGTCTTGATTGCACACTCTGCATCTCAAGAGACATGTGAACGCACATCTAACGGATGTCTGGTGGCTGTGGCAACACACAAAGGTTGTATGGCTGAGCAGAACAATGAGGCTAGTTGCCCACATGTTCTTCTTTTAGATTTGAATGCTCCAGACATGGAGTCAGTTCCACTCGAAGATGCTCACAAAATATAGATTTATACTGTTCACATTTGCACACAAACAGTGCAAACTATTATAAATACAGAAAATCATGATTAGTCATGTTAGAGAGGGAGTAAAGGCAATTCTATTGATATGCAAATATGCTCTGGCGATAATGTGTGTGTCAGATGTTATAGCGCTGAGGTTTGTTTAACTAAAATCCAGTAATCTATTAATAATCTCTACAATATTTGTTACACAGTAGAGATTGAACTTTCAGTTTGTAGTGCTCATCAATGTGCATTGATAGAAGTATTCACATGTTTCATAACATAATCATTTAACCTGTGAGAAACATATTAACTGAACTGGTGATAAAACCAGCATAGCATTTCATCCAAGACAGCTACACTAATAGCGAGGCAGTATGTGTTAGCAGGCATGATTACACACCACCTAAAACATTTAGATTGTGAGATTTATGGTTTTGACACCTTAATTAACTGTTTCTAAATTTTCACAGTTTTACCCATAATCCCCCCGCCTTGTGAGCCCGGGGGTTAGAATACACGCAAGGTATTCCTGCCTGTCATAAGAGGCGACTAAAAGGAGTCTCACACCTTTTGGCCTTTGTTTGATGGTCCCCTGTAGGGTTTGACCTCCACTTTTAAAAATTTTCCCAAAGAGCTAGCCAATTGGGGAAGAGTGCCTTTCATGGTGCATTGTGTCCATCGTGCATTGAGATCTTTAGCCCACTTTCTCATTGTGGCATTACAGTCCTGCTCGGCCTCCATCTCTTGGGTGAGGACACCTTCCTGGGTGTTTTCCTCCACCCACTGTAAAATGTCGTTTTCTGTGCCAACGATGACCAAGGAATTCTTTGCACTCATATCTAGCACAGTAGCGTCATTGTGGCGGGGCCACCATGTACCCTGTTGGTTGTAACCCCATGACTACACACAGATCGCTCTGCTGATGCCTGCGCTGTTAACTTCCCACGTATGCCAAGGAGTAGATGCCCATCACCCGGGGCATCAGGACTCCTGGCAATGGCCATCCTGCCAGGTGGCCTTTACTGCGGCTGGGTGGTGCCAGTGGGGAAGGCACCTGGTCAGAGTGGGTGCCAACAGGGCAGATCACACGCAATGAAGCGTATCACGTCATCACTTTCTGGTGATCAAACACCAGCAGTCTCTAAGCATTCCAAGTCTCAGTACAATGCAAGGAAGTATGATCCTAAATCATTCCCCTCCCTGGCCACACATTGGGAGGAACGCCAGGCTAAGGATGGCAGCAAACCTTATTCGCCTTGGTACCTTGTATGTACATGAGCTGATGGGGACTCCTTTGTCTCAATGTAGCCTCAGTTTTTTGAAGAGCATTCAGAGGACAAGTTTGGGGAGGTGGAGGGCTTGTCCAAAATGAGGACAGGATCAGTCTTGATAAAAACGGCATCTCTGCCCAGTCAAAGGCATTACTTGCTTGTGAAAAGCTGGTGGATGTTTCCATTACCATCACACCTCATAAGAGCTTAAATATGGTTGAGGGTATTAAATTCCGCAGGGACCTTCTTTTGCAGTCTGATGACGAGCTGCACGCCAACTTAGAGCAACGAGGAGTTCATTTCGTCCGGCATATCCATTGGGGTCTGAGGGATATTCAGGTGGCCACCAGTGCCTTCGTCTTGGCCTGCGTGGTAGTGACCACTTCCCCATCTTGCTGTCACTCCCCCGGCACCATGCGCACATTACCTGAGAAGGTCAAGGTGATGGTCTGCTGCTGTGATGTCAAGCCATATAGCCCTACCCCAATGCGGTGCTTTAAATGCTGGAAGTTCGCCCAAATGGTTCCCATTGTATTTCTGGCATCACATGTTGAGATTGCAGACATCCATCCCATTCCAATACTCCATGTGCCCCACCTCCAACCTGTGTCAACTGTGGACAGCATCATTTCCCTTATTCACCAGACTGTAGGATTTTACAGTGAGAAAGGAAAATCATGGGATACAAGACCCTGGACCGACTGACCTACACTAAGGCTAAGAGAAAATTAGAGCACCTACATCCTGTGGCTATGACCTCACCTTATGCCACTGATACGAGAACAGTTGTAGCCCAATCAGTTTCACGGGTTCTAGTCAGCTCTGAGCCGGAAGACTACACTTACTATATACTAAGACGGTATCTGTTCTTTCGGACGTGTCTGAAAGAACAGATACCATCAGTGACCATGCAGCTCGTTAGAATGAAATTACAATGAAATGAACACCCTTAGCTGCTTACAGGCATTGACATACGTCAGTGGGGACAGACTACAGTTAGTCCCTTGATGATGGGGGGCACTTCCCTCCCTGTGGCTCCAACACCACCTACCTCGGGAGCACTGCCCCCTAAGACCAGCGGGGACACCAATCCCCATTTCTCAGCTGGAGAAGCATACGTCTTCTTCAGCTCCTCTCACTAGGTAAGGGTCCCTTGGGTCACTCCCTTCCCAGGTTTCTGCTAGTGGGAAAGATGACACCCGCCAGTGGATGAAGTGCCCAAAAGCACCTGGTTGTAGGACTTCGCAATCATCCTCTGTCCCGGAGACAGAATCAGTGAAGCCCTCCAAGGAATAGAAACCCAAGGATCAGCGAGAGAAATCCAGAAAGAAGACCCTGAAAACCAAAGGAATTGCAGTGGCACCCACACCAATGCTACCTACAAGCTCTGTGTCTGAGGATGAGGTGAAGATTCTTGTGTCCGCTGAGGACATAGTTATCACCAGACCCTCAAACACAATGGAATATAGCCTGTTCAGGAAAAAGTCATTGGCAGCAGGTGGCCCTGAGGTGTAGACTGCCTCATTGAGTGTTCCATGCCTTCCCAGTCTCACGATCATGTCAGCCTCCAGTGGAATTGCGGCGGTTTTTTCCACCATCTGCCTGAGCTATGGCAACTGTTAAGCTTTACACCTGATTTCTGCATTGCCCTCCAGGAAATATGGTCCCCGGCAATGTGGACCCCTGCCCCTCGTGGCTACAGGGGATATTACAAGAACCATAGTAAATATAATAGAGTCAGGTGGAGTTTGCCCCTTCACACTCATCTTGAAGCTGTGGCTGTCGGGATACGGGCAACACAGGAAATAACTGTCAGCAACGTATATCTCCCTCCAGATGGTGCTGTACCCCTGAACACATTGGCTACACTAATTGATCAACTCCCTAAACGTTTCCTCTTTAGGGAGATTTTAACACCCATAACCCCTTGTGGGGTAGCACCATGCTTACTGGCCATGGCAGAGGTGTTGAAAATTTACTGTCCCATCTCAACCTGTGCCTCTTAAAAACTAGGGCCACCACACATTTCAGTGTGGCTCATGGTAGTTACTTGGCCATTGATTTATCAATTTGCAGCCCAGGACTTCTCCCATCTACCCACTGGGGAGCACATGACGACCTGCATGGGTAGTGACCACTTCCCCATCTTGCTGTTACTCCCCCGGCACCACGTGCACGGACACCTAACCAGATGGACTTTAAACAATGCGTACTGGGTAGCCTTCACCTGTACTGTCAATGTTGTGATTGAGCAGGACACATGGTGCCATCAATGTTGTGATTGAGCAGGACACATGGTGCCATCAATGTTGTGATTGAGCAGGACAGTACATCGATTGTTTCTGCAGCGGAAAATGCGATCCCTCGCTCTCTAGGGTGCCCCTGGCGAAAGACAGTCCCTTGGTCGTCAAAGGACATCACTGAAGCAATTAAAGAGTGTTGGCAATCTCTACAGTGACATAAGTGGCACCCTTCCCTAGAGCACCTAATAGCCTTTAAGTGGTTCTGTGCCTGCATTCGCCTGCTTATAGAAATGACGGAAACAGGGGTGTTGGGAGAGGTACATGTCGACCATTGGGTGCCACAAACCACCTTCCCAAGTCTGGATGAAGATCAGATGTACCAGACTGCAACATGTGTCTCTGGCATTAACATCAGTGGTGTCCTCTCTACTGACGCAGACGCGATTGCTGAGCACTTTGCTGAGCACTATGCTCGAGCCTCTTCGTCGGAGAACTAGCATCCCCAAACGGCAGATGGAAAGGAAAGTCCTGTCGTTCACTACATGCCACAGTAAACCCTATAATGCCCCATTTACAGAGTGGGAGCTCCTCAGCGCCCTTGCACATTGCCCCGACACAGCTCCTGGGCTGGATTGGATCCACAGTCAGCTGATGAAACATCTCTCGTGTGACTACAAGCAACATCTCCTCATCATCTTCAACCGGATCTGGTGCAATGGCATCTTTCCATCATAGTGGTGGGCATCATTCCGGTGATAAAACCTGGTAAAAATCTGCTTGATGTGGATAGCTATCGGTCCATCTGCCTCACCAACATTCTCTGTAAGCTGCAGGAAAGTATGGTGTGTCGGCAGTTGGGTTGGGTCCTGGAGTCACATGGTCTACTGGCTCCATGCCAGAGCAGCTTTCATGAGGGTCACTTTACCACAGATACTCTTGTGTCCTTTGAGCCTGCCATTCAGACAGCCTTTTCCAAATCCCAACACCTAGTTGCCATCTTTTTCGACTTACGTAAAGCATACGACACGACCTGTTGACATCATATTCTTGCCACATGGTATGAGTGGGTCTCCAGGGCCCACTCCCGATTTTTATCCAAAACTTCCTGCCGCTTTGTACTTTCTGTGTCCAAGTTGGTGCCTCCCATAGCTCCCTCCGTATTCAGAAGAATGGCATTCTGCAGGGCTTGGTATTGAGTATATCTCTATTTTTAGTGGCTATTAATGACCTAGCAGCAGCTGTAGGGCCTTCAGTATCCGCTTCTCTGTATGCAGATCATTTCTGCATTTCGCATTGCTCCTCCACCACTTGTGTTGCTGAGCGGCACCTACAGGGAGCCATTCACAAGGTGGTGTCATGGCTGTAGCCCATGGCTTCCAGTTTTCTGTCACAAAGTCGTGTGTCATGCACTTCTGATGGCGTTGTACCGTTCATCTGAAACCAGAACTCTATCTTAATGATGATCAACTCGCTGTAGTGGAGACATATCGATTCTTAGGACTGGTTTTCGATGTCCGATTGACTTGGCTACCTCACCTTCATCAGGTTAAGCGGAAGTGCTGGCAGCACCACAATGCCCTCCACTGCCCCTGAGCAACACCAACTGGTGTGCAGGTCGCTCTACGCTGCTACAACTCTACAGAGCCCTTATTCAATTCTGCCTTGACTATGGGAGTCTGGTTTATGGTTCGGCGGCACTCTCAGCATTGCATTTACTTGACCCAGTGCACCACTGTGGCCTTAGCCTAGCGATGGGAGTTTTTAGAATGAGTCCAGTGACCAGTGTCCTGGTGGAGGCCAGAGTCCCTCCATTACAGATCCGACATGCACAACTGCTCGCCAGTTATGTTGCACACATTCGTAGTTCTCCTGAGCATCTGAATTACTGTCACCTTTTCCCACCTGCTGCAGTTCATCTCCTGCATTGGTGGCCCAGGTCAGAGTTCACGATTGCGGTTCGCGTGCAATCCCTTCTCTCTGAACTGAAGTCCTTCCCTTTACTACCTTTACTTGAGGTCCATTCATGTACACCTGCATGGTGTACACCTCGGCCGAAGCTTCATCTGGACCTTTTGCATGGCCCTAAGGACTTCGTTAATCCCGCCACTCTCCAATGTCACTTCCTCTCGATTCTTGACGTGTTCTGGGGCTCTGATGTTTACACTAATGTCTCTTTGGCTGATGGTAATGTTGGCTTCGCCTACGTCCACAGAGGCCATATTGAACAGCATTCCTTGCCCGCTGGCTGCAGTGTATTCATTGCAGAGCTTGTGGCCATATCTCATGCACTTCAGTACTTCCGTTCCTGTTCTGGAATGGTCCATTCATTCAGTGGTTTTTGTGTGGACCCCAGGACACATCAGAATCCCATGCAATGAACTTGCTGACATGCGACTAAACAGGCTACACGGAAAACAATCCTGGAGATGGGCATCTCTGAAACTGACCTGCGATCTGTTTTATGCCGCAAGGTTTTTTAGCTTTGGGACACAGAGTGGCATTACAGTTTCCAAAACAAAATGTACGTCATTAACGAGACTGTGAAAGTGTGGAAGTCTTCCCTATGGGCTTCTCACAGGGAATCAGTTGTCCTTTGTCAGCTCTGCATTGGCCGTATGTGGCTCACACATGGTTACCTCGTCCATCATGAGTACCCAGTTTTGTGTTGCTGTGTCTCCCAAATGACAGTAATCCATCTCTTGCTGGACTGCCCACTTTCCGCCACTCTACTGTGTACTGTTAACTTTCCCAGTACCTTACCTTCGGTGTTGGGTGACAATGCCTCAACAGCAGCTTTAGTTTTACGTTTTATTTGTGAGTGTGGGTTTTATCATTTGATTTGAATTTTAGCACGTCATTTGTCCCTCTGTGTCCTCCACCCTAGGACTTTTAGGGTGGAGGTTTTAGTATGTTGCAGAGTGGCTGGCTTCTCCTTTTTTTCCCTCATGGTCAGCCAGCCATGGTAATCTGCTTTCTTGTCTTTAATCTCTTCTCCCTGTTTTTTGCATCTCTCTCTGGTTTTCTTGTCCTGTTTTGTCCATTGTAGTGTTTGTTGTCCTTCTGTTGTTCTTCTGGTGCTTCCTTTGTCCTGTTATTGTACCGTGTGTCTTCCTTGTTTTCTTCTTTCCCTTGGGTAATTGTTCTACTGGGAACAAAGGACCGATGGACTGATGACCTTGCAGTTTGGTCGCTTTCCACCTTTTTTAAACCAATCAACCAACCCATAATTCAAAATTCATTAGAGCTACATTAATTCTGATTGTGGCAAAAGAAACAGCAGGCAAATTCTTGTAAGACAGAGATGCCATACATGTCCGTCCTATAAATAGTGATGGCTCAGAGATCATGAACTGTTTTTATTACTTCTGCTAAAATTTGCGGTTGTTTAAAATCAATTTGTGGGCTAATGGAAGCATGTAGAATTAAATATAAGATGTCAGTTTTGTTTGGATTTTTGGTGCACATCAAATGGCCAATTCAGATTTTTAATTGCATTTGTATATAAAACGTTTTAAGAGGGACTGGAGATAGCATGAAGCCATTAAGTGACAAAGAGGCTTGGATTTTCTGGGGAGGAGTGTGCAGCAGCCATCTTAGTCTTGTGTATTGCTCAGAACAGACTGGTAGAGGCAAAACCTATGCTAATTTGAGCAGTGATCCGTCGGCATGGTTATTGTTGGTTGCAACACTTTGAAATATTTCACATCAGTTTAGCAGGAACTTAGAGATATTCTGCAGTGGCCAGTATTCTGTTTTATTTCTGCCACTTGTTCAGCAGAACTTGTATTTTTGCGAGTGAAACTGGTTTGGACTTTGAGTTATTTGTAAAGACTGCTTTTTAACTCAGTTTTCCAGTGGGGACTTCCATTATTTTCATCACTGATCAGCACTTAAGTTTATTGGATTGTGCGTTGATTAGAATAACATTTATTTGTGCTAGTGTGGAGTTTGACTTTCATCAATTTTAGCTGTTATCACCCCCTGTGTTTCGAATTATTTTATTTATATAGTGTGTTTGGGAACTGCTATGTTGCTGGCTTGGGCCAAATTTCAATTCACTTAACAATGTAGATTTTATCACCAGCCTGTGAAATAAAGAACAATAAACTTTATTTGTCAAACTTCCTATAGTTCAAGTATATTATTTAGAGTTGATGCACCTGCAATGAAACTAAAGTTATTTCAAATCTTATTAGTGTATCAGAGATAATTATATTATTTTTATATAAAATGATGATAACCGGAGCCAAATAATAATCCCCAAGGACCAAATAGTACAAACTATGACTTCCAATTCTCACATGCCTAAGAGTCTTTGGGTGCGTTTTCTCTGATGTTCTCACAATATAGCGGAGATGGTGAGTCGCAGATAGGGACAACAAACAGATTCTCACACTTAACGCTTTCGGCCAATGGCCTTTGTGAACAATAGTGACGCACACACACACACGCACACACACACACACACACACACACACACACACACACACACACACAAATGCAACTTACACACAACTCGTGTGAGTCGTATGTGTGAGTTGCATTTGCCTGTGTGTGTGTTTTTGTGTCTTTTGTTGACAAATGCCATTGGCCGAAAGCTTTAAGTGCGAAAATCTTTTTGTTGTACCTATCTGCAACTCAGCATCTCCACTATATGGTGAGTAGCAACTTTCCTTCTCATAATATTGTTACATTCCATCCTGGATTTTCCATTGTTTGATTTTCTCTGATGTTCTGACAGATAATCGCAATTTTTTTTTTGCAATGTGCTGCTAGATTCAGTACAAACAAATATTGTTCTTCCATTCAACACTCAGTGTCAGTGGAATGTCTCTGTTTGTTTGCCATTACAAACAAAAGTATTTTTAAAGTGTAATTTTATGCATCAGTTTGACAGAGTGGTCACAAATTCATTCCATGCAATATTTGTTGTACTGATATGTATTATGAGGGACAGTAAAACATGAAGAATAACCAGTACTTCAGTAGTAACAATACTGCCCTGGTCCCTCCTGACTGTTACTGCCCTTCAGCAGTGCTCCTCAGTCACTGCTAGAATAGTGTTATTCTTCACGCTTTGCTGTCACTGTTAATACATATCAATAAAATAAATATCACACTAGACTAATTTGGGACTGCTCTGTTGAAGAGGCATATGAAATACCACTTTAAAAATAATTTTGTTTGATGTGGGAAACAAACCAATGCTTTCTGTTGATATTGGGCTTTGCACGAAAGATGTGATGAACAGTATTTATTTAGGCTGACTCCAGCTACACACTGCAAAAATAACATTGTTAATATCTGCTGAAATGTCAGAGAAGATACACCTAACGACAGTCAGGAGAGGCACCCGGTATGTACTTTCTTCAACTTAACAAGTAAATATATCACTTCACTATGGTTTTGTTCATAATCGAGATGACCATATGATACCAATTCTCACTGCACTTTATTCACTGATGTTCTTTGCGTGCATCTCCTATGCTATACTTTTATCATGTTTTCCACATTGTTTTCTGCCACTTGTGCAGCTAGTATTCATCATGGTTCTTCTTGCTTTCCTTTTTCATTGTTTGTGGTGTACAACAATTAGGTAAAAGATATGTTTATGAGGTTTTATTTTAATTTCACACAGTGGTCCTTTTATAACTTGTGGTTCACAAAACTTCTTTGTATTTTTCTACTATTTCTGTTCGCTCTCTTGCTTTCTTCTGTCCTAAGCTCATGATGGTATCTACCGTGTGGTTATAATGACACTTTCCCTATTTAACACTTTATAACATGGAAACTAATTACCGTACGTGTACCGTACTTGGCAGCATTAATGTCCAGAGAATGGGTGCATGGTTTTCATGGTCACAGTGTCACTGTCCAGTTCCAATTATGACCACCAGGTGCCATGATCAGTCATTGTAATTCATATTCTCACACACCTGAGCAGCCACAGTGCACTTGTTGACATGTCATCATCAGCTTGGACAAAAGGAGCGGGGCATTATTGGTGAAGTTGTATTATCAAATCAACAGTAATGCTGCAGCTACACTTTGAGAATAATGCCAGCTGAAAGGATTATGGAAGGGTCCTCTTTCTCCACTTGCTGTGTGGAGCATGATGGAGAAGTTCGAATCAACTGGAGAACTGGGCATCGCTCCAGGAAGAGGCCGATGACCGGTTGCAACACAGATGGTTGATGAAATCACTGTTGCTATGACAGTCAGGCTGTGTGCAATTCCTGATCATCAGGCAGTGTGCTTGCTGTGTCACAACAGTTGAACATCCCATGGTCCACTGGACAGAAGGTGCTTTGAACCATTCTGAAATGGTATCCGTACAAGATCCATATTGTACAGCAGCATGCACCAGAGGATGCACAATGATGTGTTGACTTCACTCTCCACTTTCTCACAAGGATTGAAGTTGATGAGGGCTTGCTGTAGACCATCCTATGGACAGACAAAGCTCTTTTCTCTGATGGGTGAGATGAACACATGGAATTGCCGAGTGTGGTGATCTTCACCTCCAGTCACTTTGCTTGAAGTTCCTCTGTATGGTGAACATGTCACAGTATAGTGTGGCTTCACGGCTACATTCATCATTGGCCCATTCTCTTTTGAACAGGTTGGCACTCAAGGACCAAAGACATTCAGTGTGACCAACCAATGTTACTGTGATATGCTTTGCGAGCATGTCATACCCGCCCTACAGAAGAGAGACACATTGAACTCAACAGTTTTCATGCACCACACATCATTCACGAAGTACACCTGCTTCTCCGAAACACATCTGGAAACAATTGAATGATCAGCTGATCATTTCCAAATGCTTGGCTGGCACGATCACCTGATCTCACTCCCTGTGATTTCTGGTTGTGGGGCTACCTGAAGGACAGGGTTTACCAGGGGAACATTCACCCATGTGCTGATATGAAGTGCTGCATATCATGAAAGGTAGCCAGCATATCTACAGAAATGCTTCGTTCTGCTGTGCAGAATGCAATCCTGTGCTTTCAGACTCTTTTGGACACTGATGGGTACCATATTGAGCCCCTTTTGTAGCAGTAATGGTACTGGTATGTAATGGTATGATGTACCATAGCAGCACATTAAAAGTGTTTCAATTGAATTGATTCTGCATTATTTCTCTTCCTCATGTCCTTGACATTAATGCTACCAAGTTTGGTACTCATACAGTAAGTTTCAGTGTTATAATGTGTTAAATAGGGAAAGTTTAATTATAACCACCTGGTATTCTATTATAAATCTCATCTCAGAAAAGTTCAGTATCTTCCTCTTCTTCATATTTTGGAGTTCTACCACCTTAGTTGGCGTTCGAGAAATTTACCTTCTCATCATCATTTTCTTACAGCAAAAGTAATTTATGAGAAAGACCTTGTACTTCTATACTAGGGTTGCTTTCTATGAAACTTGTTTTTGTGTGCCTTGGCTGCATGTAGAGGACTTAGGTTTGATTCCCAGTGCCACCAGTGATGTTTCCTTGGTGAATGGACTGGATTGGGGTGCACTCAACCTTGTGATGCCAGCTGAGGAGTTACTTTTTGAAAAGTAGTTTTGTATTGTTCTTCACTCATATTGTGCCCCTCTTCTCCTCTGACCATAATCTTCACTTTGCTGCATCTAAACAAATACACACCACATTAATGATTCCTTTCTGCTACACAGTGGATTCTTTTCTTCTGTCAACCTGTATCAAAGATCTTGTTTTGTCCAGAAGTCTCATTACGCATTGTCACTTCTTTATTTATTTATTACATAGTTTATGCACACATTGGAGCACTAAAGCCAAACAGTACACAATAGAGTCTACAATGAGTAAGTTAAGATCTCAGCAATCAACACTTTCTTCCTTTCCCAAAATTTCTTCATTTGGAGTGATCTAGTGGCTTGTTTTAATTTCAATTTTCGATTTTAATTTATTACTCTTAACACATAATTTTACATGCATGTGCATTAGTCAACTAAGCAGAAAGTTTCTACAATTACATTTTTTTTTTTTGGTTTACATTACTTCTTATTGCATTACAATTCATGATAAATTCAAGTTATAAGGGCATTTTTGGATATGCCATTGCTTGACTCACTTTTTAAAAGTATCCCCTGTCAATATCTTAACTTCATTTAGTAATAAGTTATTAAAAACAGCTCCTTTGACACAGGGAATTTTCACCATTAAAGGTAATTTTCTGTTAACCATGTAAAAGTCTTTTCTATGTCTTGTTTCATAGTTGTGAATATCCATGTTTCTTTTTATGATCTTAGTGTCATTTCTAATATACACAAGGCATAAACTGTGAGAATATTGTGTCTAATGAATAGGGGTTTGCAAGAAGTTCCTGGTTTTACTTTTTCTGTTGTCCTCAAGGCTCACTTCTGCAGTACGAAAACCCTTTTCATATTAGTTTAGCATGTCCCACCCCACAATACCATTCCATAAAACAAGAAAGGGTACACTAATTCCTAATATACAGTCCTTAGGGTTTCAGAATTACAATATAGTAATAATCTTACTACATATAGACTGGATGTTGTTGTTTTTTTTTCTTTTTTTTTTCTTTTTTTAAAAAAAGAGGGAAAAAACCAATATAATGAGCTTGCTGCTTCCACGAAAGTCAATCATTTATGCATAAACCCAAGAATTTATAATGTGTACAGGTTTTTGGAGGAATCTGGACTCCTGCATATACGACATACTTCTTCCATTGTGATGATTTGAATGACAGTCTTATGTATTTGTTCTACAGTAGCAGCTTCACTTCTCTATGTTCAGTTTTATGTTTGGTAATGTTCAATTCATTTAGATCCATTTGTACTTCTTTAAACCAGTTGTTTTTTGTCTTACTGTTCCAAAGTAGTCAAAAAGTGGTTCCAGGAGTGTAGTGTTTGGTAAGCAAGAAATGTGGCCAAAAATTCAATTCTTCTTTTAACATTGTATCAACAAAGGATTCACTTTCTTGATAAACCAACAAATTGGGCATGAGCCTCCTCTGACCATAAACTTGGTGTTCTTTGTTGATAATTGCTTAGAGTATTCTATCAACTTTCTGCAGTTTGTCAGTTTTTGCTCGAGTGTTTAAGTAGTGTTTCACTTGCATATGTTGCCTCTGGAATAATGCCAAAGATTAACATTCATTGAAAGAGATTGTTTTTCATAAGTTGGCCACATAGTTCTCTTTGCTCATTGTAGTTTTAATGTTCCACTAGCCACTGATGATGCTCTTTCATTGGATTTCAAGTAATAATCTCACCACAATATTTAAACATTTTTACCAGCTTAATTTTTTGAGTATTGTGGATATGTCAATTGGGAAAGTGGGCATCACTTCCATTTTCTCAAAAGAAATTTGGAATCCAACCTTTACCACAAATCATTCTAGTTCTTCTATCAGAAACTTTGCTTCATTGATACTGTTTGCCAAAACGCCAAATAATCTGCAAATGCAAGACAGTTAAATTTAGTCTTTCTTTCACCCGTAACAGATGGTGGACATCTCTTGTTCCATTCATGCATGATTTTCTCCAGCACACAATTAAACAGTAGTGGTGACAATCCATCACCTTGTTGAAAGCCAATTCAAATCTCAAAAGGTTCCGATAATTTATTTCTGAACCTTACTCTAGAGTTAGTATTTCGAAGAGTGATCTCAATGAGTTTGTAGCCACCACAATTAGCAGTGCAGCACAGTTTGAGTCACGAGTGCATCACCTGTGTGTCACACTGCAAGTATTTTATTTTGCATGGATAAATTAGTTCCGCGCCAGCCATCAGGAGCACTGTGTTATGTCTGTTACTCCATGCTGCTTATTCTACGTATATAGTTTTTTTACATGTTCTTGTTTTCTCCATGTTAATTCTTAAGTACCTTCCTTATACTTAGTTCTTAAGTAACCAGACAACAAGTCACTTATTCATTTTTGTGCGAGTCTTGCCTTGATGTACATTGTGTCTAATAGACGTTCTGTATTAATTGCTGAACAAACGAATAAAGATCTTGTCATCTCAGCATTGGGGTATCGTTGAGCATTTGTGCAGTAACTAGTCCTACCGACGAACTGGTGACCCCAACGTGATTTATCACCTGCCTGATGCACAAAATAAAATACTTGCAGTGTGACACAGGGGTGATGCACCCATGAACCGAACTGCACTGCACTGAACTGCTCTGCACTGCTAATTGTGGTCGCTACAAGTTTGTCAAGTTTCTGATCTAAACCAATTTTTGTAAGGATAGAGATGAGAGATTCATGATGGGTACTATTGTAGGCTTTTTTAAAATTGATGAAGATGACCAGTAGCTTCTTTTTCCTGACCCTTTTTGGTGTTTCATTGTTCATTTAAGACTAATAATTTGGTCAGGGCAGCTTCATTTGGATGAAAACTTCCTTGATATATATGTAATTCACCATCAAGCTGTTCATAAATTCTGAAATACAGAACCCTAGAGAAAATTTTGTAAGTGGTATTCAGTAAGGATAAACCTCTATAATTATTTGGACCTGATCTATCTCTTTTCTTGTGTACTAAGTGGATTATTGCAACTTTCCATTCATATGACAATTTCTCAGTATTCCAAATATCAGTAAGAAGTTTATGTAAATTCAGAATAGTTTGTACATTTGCATACTTCCAAAGTTCTGCCACTGTTTGATTCTCACACATCACCTTATAATTTCAAAGTGAATTAATCACTACTTGTACTTCATCTGTTCATGCAGATGTAACATTTTTCTGGATGAGTTTCGTTTATTGGATGAGGGTCAAATTCCAAATAATATTCAAGTTCCAGATTATTAGTACTGATTGAAGTTTTCACCAAAATCATTGAATTGTCATAATTGTCATGTGCTGCATTTCCATTCATATCCTTCATCATAAGAGTGGGTGGAGTGTATTTTGATTGGTACTATTTAAATGCCTGATAGTAATCTTTCATCTTATAGTGACTGAAAGCCTCCTCAATAGATTTTACTGAGTCCTAATGAAATTTTCTTTTGGCCCTACTACATGGATGTGTGTGATGTCCTTAGGTTAGTTCGGTTTAATTAGTTCTAAGTTCTAGGGGACTGATGACCACAGATGTTAAGTCCCATAGTGCTCAGAGCCATTTGAACCATTTGAACCCTACTAATTTCTTTAGCCATGGATCATTTAGCATTGATTAATTCCTACCAGGAACTTTCTGTTTTCTTTTATTGGTCACTTAATCAGTCTTTATGCGTGCACAGAGTTATGATGTTGCATTCCTCACTCCACCAAGCATGTTTCTTTTGTTTCTGTAAGGGAGCAACTTCCCAAGGCTTAACCCATTGACAATTGCTTCTAGATTGTCATTTTAAAGGTGTTCTAGATCTCTTGTAATAAATCAGATTATTAATAATATAAATAGGATCATAGGTTCTGCTTGTATCTAAGTTTTTAAGGTTTGTTTTGCCATTTAGGTGTCAGTTTGATTTTAATTTTTGACATGTAGTGATCTGAATCAATATCGATGCCACGGAAGACTTTAACATTATAGATTCCTTCATGAAATTCCTGATCCATGGCCACATGATCTATCTGAAACTCTCCTAGCTTGACGTTGGGACATTTTCAAGTCATTGACTTATGTGGTCTTCTCTTAAACCTTGTTATCTCCAAAACCAACCCATATGTGTACAAAATTCAGTTAACAGTTCACCATTCCTAATTTTAGGTTCATGCACTGGTCGTTGCCCCACTGTACTTCAAAATTTCTTGTCTTGTCCTACCTTCACATCAAAGTCTCCAAGTAGCTGCTTTATTATTAGTCTTACCATTATTAGTCTTACCATTATTAGTCTACACTTTCCAAGTCCTTGCCTATTAAATGGCTACATATCTGGCATTAGGTCCTGGTACATATTATATACTCTTGTTCTAAAGTTACTGTTATGTTGCCTCCCTGCCAGCCACATAGTTTGTGTAGGAGTTCATGCACTACCCAGTGCACTTACTGTGTTGTTCATCATCCTGTGCATTGAGAAACTGATTTCTTTCAACTTCTCTTCCCAATAACGTGCTTCTTTTGGTTGAAACTTTTCAACTTTGTGGCTGCTTACAAATACTACCTGAAGGTTATCTCTAGCAACTATGGCAGCAGTCTGTCCACCAGAGACAGCTTCTAGAAGCAAACTATTTTCTATTGCCTGTTCTAAGCATTTATCAACTATTGTTTCTACTTATTGTGCAATATGACTTACAGTGTCCACTTTTTGTTCTACCTGAGCTACTTCCTTTTCAGACTGCTGTTCTTTGTTTTACATAAATTTCATTTTCTCCTCCTTAAATATTTTCTCCAGTCTTATCAACTGTTTTTCAGTGGTATTCCTTACTAGACATAGTTCCAATATCACCTATGTTTTTAATTCACTAATTTTATTTTCTTGCCGATTATCTGAGATTCTTATAGTGGTATCCTTCATTTGTCTAAATAATTTTTTATTCAGTCCTTTGTATTGCAATTCAGTTTCTTTCATATTATCTTTTTGCAATTTCTTCAACAATTTCGACCTCCTACAGTCATCATTTGCCTATCTAACTTTTCTTTCACCCTTATTTTAAATTCTTCAACATATTTACAACTAAAACAAATTACTGCCCTAATCCGGTCTCTGGTAGTTTTGCACATTTGACCCTTCTGCCATCTTGGTTTTTCTCTTCATCTTCCATCACACCACATGGGTATACTTTTTTTTACATTGTGCTGTCTACTATTAAAAATCTCTGCATTAAACTGTTTATTTACTAATCTTCCAAAATATAACAAAATTCTCCTAATTACTGTCTCATCCCCACATATAAGTGACTGGAATGTTATGTCATACACAGCTACTGTTATGACTGTATTATACCAGATTTCATCACACACATTTTTGGCACTGTTTATAGCCTCTTGCAGCAATTCTAAATACTCACTTACAGCAGTGATTTTAATTACTCGCCTAAGGCAATTTTCGACTTTCTTACAGCACTTGATTGTTTTCTGGTACTAGTGGCTGCTGCTTGCTACGAAGTGGTGTACATGCTTGATCTGTCTCTGTTCTTTGTGCCATCCCACCTCTTATTTCTTCATTCTTATAGTGGTTGGATCTAGATGTAGTGGTTGTATCATTTAGACAGTTCTATCTTTTTCGTTGTTGAGCCATTTGTAAGTTAACCCTTCTTTTACTATTTTGGTATAGACGCCTGCGAAGATTGTAGCAGTTCAATTACTCATTTACATCTGTAGATCATTGTATCTGAAGGGCTAAACAGTTCAGTCCTGTCAAGTGCAGACACTAATAAGACTTCTCCAGGATTAATTATTATACAGTTGCTCTGATTAGTTTGCTGTCCATAGTGTTGGATCAGACGTTATAGTTTATGACAGCAACAGCATTGGAGGACAGACTTACATGCAAGTATCACACTATTAAAGTCTAATTGTGTGGCCTGTCAAAACTACTATTATTGCTATATATCATTCCTCACGAAAATAATGAAAATCATGGAAAAGGGCTCTTGAAATTATACACATTTTAAATGAACACTGAATTTATTGTGTTTTAAGCTTTACATTACCCAACCAGAATTGACTCCAAAGTACACGCAATTGCTCCTTCTTTGATGCAGTCACTGTAATATATTAAACATCATTTCAGCAAATATGAGATTAATCATAGTCCAGACTTATTACACTTTGATGCCTATGATGCACAACCAGGACCTGCTGTGCTGATGTGATTGGACTAGACTGACTCATTCATGGTGCCAGAATAGGCAGGCACCAAAACCATACCTCTATTGTAATTGAGGTTTTGCCATGCCATCAGTGCTGCTCCAGCCCGACATATGTAAGTAAAGTCAATTTGACATGTAACATACAGGATTGATATCAGTACCTTTACAGTCTCCCAGTAAAAGCTATAGCTCCAACTTCAAGTGTTGTTAGTTTGGTTACTGCTGCTATGACAGCAGGTTGTTAAGATTTAAGTGAGTTTGAAAGTGGTCCTATAGTCGGCGCACGAGCGATGGGACACAGCATCTCTGAGGTAGTGATGAAGTGGGGATTTTCCCATATGACCATTTCATGAGTGTACCATTAGATTAGATTAGATTAGATTTACTTTCATTCCAATTGATCCGTAGTGAGGAGGTCCACCAGGATGTGGAACATGTCAGAAAAACAACAATACATGACAAATATTTACAACTAAAACAAATAAGCTAATGTACCATTCCACAGGTCCCAAGTGGAATGATCGTCATTTTTTAATGAACACTAAGAGCCATTTTACAAATACTAATGCACTGAATTTCAAATAAAAAAGTTTTTTATTTATTTATAAGGTAATAAACATGTAATTCACACACACACACACACACACACACACACACACACACACACACACACACACACAGACACACAAATTTTCAGTGAACACATTACTGCACTGAAATTGTGCAGAAGTTATGTTGTACTTATATACAAATCAGTTGGTTTTACTAAGAAATTCATCAATGGAGTAGAAGGAGTTGGCCACCAATAAATCCTTTAGGCTTCTCTTAAACTGAATTTCATTGGTTCTTAAGCTTTTTATGGCTGCTGGCAAGTTATTGAAAATGTGTGTTCCTGAATAATGCACACCTTTTTGTACAAGACTAAGTGACTTTAAATCTTTGTGAAGATTATTCTTATTTCTAGTATTGATTCCATGAATTGAGCTGTTGGTTTGAAAAAGTGATATATTTTTAATGACAAATTTCATTAAGGAATAAATATATTGGGAAGCTGTAGTTAGTATCCCTAGTTCCCTGAACAGGCTTCTGCAGGATGTTCTTGAGTTCACACCACATATAATTCTTACTGCACGTTTTTGTGCCCGGAAAACTTTAGCTTGGCTTGATGAATTACCCCAAAAAATAATCCCATATGACATTATGGAATGAAAGTAAGCATAGTATGCCAGCTTTTTCATTTTTATATCCCCTATGTCTGACAAAATTCGCATTGCAAACAGAGATTTGTTAAGACACTTCAGCAGTTCTGTGGTGTGCTCCTCCCAGTTGAATTTATTATCAAGCTGTAATCCCAAGAATTTAACACTGTCCACTTCTTCTATCTTCTTGTCATCGTATGTTAGACATATACTCTTGGGACACCCCTTACAAGTTCTGAACTGCATGTAGTGTGTTTCTTCAAAGTTTAGTGACAAAGAATTGGCTAGGAACCAGTGATTAATGTCCACAAATATTTTATTGGCTGATCTTTCTAAGACTACACTTGATTTGCTATTTATTGCAATGTTTGTATCATCGGCAAACAAAACAAACTTGGCATCTGGTAATGTTACTGATGAAAGGTCATTGATATACACAAGGAAAAGTAAGGGCCCCAAAATGGAACCTTGTGGGACCCCACATGTAATTAGTTCCCAGTTGGATGATGCCTGATAGCTTGATACATGTCTCTTTCCTAATAACACCCTTTGTTTCCTGCCAGAGATATAAGATTTGAACCATTTTGCAGCATTTCCTGTTACACCATAATATTCTAATTTACTTAAAAGGATATTGTGATTTACACAGTCAAATGTCTTTGACAGATCACAAAATATACCAGTTGCCTGCAATTTATTGTCTAATGAATTAAGCACATTTTCACTCTAAGTGAAGATAGCCTTCTCAATATCAGAACCTTTTAGAAATCCAAACTGTGACTTTGACAGTATGTTATTTGAGATAAGATGGTTATAAAGACGACTGTACATTACTTTTTCGAAAATTTTTGAGAATGCTGGCAACAGTGAAATTGGACGGAAATTTGATGCTATTTCTTTATCTCCCTTCTTAAACAGTGGCTTAACTTCAGCATATTTCAGCCATTCAGGAAATATTCCACTGATAAACGACTGGTTACACAGATAGCTTAATATGTTACTTAGCTCAGAATCACATTCTTTAATTAACTTTGTTGATATTTCATCATACCCACTAGATGTTTTTGATTTTAAAGATTTTATGATGGACATTATTTCTGTTGGGGTAGTGAGGGTCAAATTCATATTATGGAAGTTACTTGAAATGTCTGGTCTAAGGTAATCCATAGCAGCATCTACCAAACCTGACAACCCCATCTTTTCAGTACCAGTTATAAAATGTTTGTTAAAAAGTTCTGCAACACTATATACATCTGTCACCAATGTATCATTTACTCTTAATGCTATTTGTTCCTCTTCATGTCTGGTTCTACCGGTCTCCTCCTTCACTATATCCCATATTGTCTTTATTTTGTTATCTGATATGACTATCTTTTCCTTGTAATATATTTGCTTTGACATCCGTATTACAGTCTTTAATATTTTGCAGTATTTCTTATAATGTGCTATAGCATCAACATTATAAATGTTTCGGATTGACAGATACAGTTTTCTTTTTGTTTTACAAGATACCCCTATTCCTCGAGTAATCCATGGCTTCTTTGTAGACTTTGCTCTAACCTTGGTAAGTTTTGGGGGAAAGCAGTGTTTGAATAAGGAAGCACTTTATTAGCAAAAATGTTATATTTTTCATTCATGCCATGAGCACTGTAAACATCAGTCCAGTGAATGTCTCTGAGGAGTGTCCTAAAATAATCAATTTTTGGCTTACTGATTACCCTCTTGAGCTCAGATTTAACAGATTTTATATCCTGTTCAGTATTAACATTTAACAGAAGGAGCTGCATGTCATGGTCTGAGAGGCCATTGACTATTGGTTTTGTAATATAATTTTGTTCATTGGACTTTTCTATAAAGATATTATCAATGGCTGTTTGTGAGCAAGTGGCTATCCTAGTGGGGAACTTTACTGTGGGAATTAAGTTGAATGATAGTGTTACTAACTCAAATAAGTTCTTATTGGGGGAGTCTTTAAGGAAATCTACATTGAAATCACCAGCAACCACTATTTCTTTGTTTTTGGTTGTTAAATGGGCCAGTACAGCTTCAAGGTGGTTTACAAACAGATTAAAGTTACCTGCAGGTGCTCGATATACACTTAATATTATGAAAGATTTTTTGTGAAGATCTAATTCTGTTGCACATGCTTCCATATGCTGTTCTAGGCAAAATTTATGAATGTCTATGTTCTTAAATTTATGACAGTTCCTGATGAATGTGGCAACTCCTCCTTTCTCCATTTCTGATCTACAAAAGTGAGATGCTAACCTAAACCCTGTAACACTTAAAAGTTCTATACCAGTGGTCACATGATGTTCGGAGAGGCAGATTATGTCAGCTGGGTTTGAAGACTCTAATTCATCTATGCAGATAGTTAATTCATTAATTTTATTTCTCAGTCCTCGAATATTTTGATGCAATAAAGATAGCTGACATTTCACATTGACTGAGTTAAAATTGGGTGGAGTTAAAATATCTGCTGACAGTTGAAAATTCTTAACCAATGGCTGTTTATGCTGATGTAATAAGCTGGAATTATGTGTTTTGATTTCTTTCTCAAACTGAAGGTTTGTCTCAGTTCTAACCTCTCTTAAAATTTGCTTTCTTTCTGTCCTCCCTACCCTAAAAAAGGGTCTTTTCTGAATCCTATAACCACTGGTATTTTACCACTCATGACAGTGCCTCCCCCCTTTAACTTTCCTGCTATTTCCCCAGCCAATTTACCCTTCCCCTTCCTGTTGAGGTGAAGGCCATGCCTAGTATAATCCCACCTACTGATAGAATCAACATGAACCACACCAATGTGTGACCCCGCACCCGACATGAGCAGCCGTTCCAGCTCCAAATTAACTCTCTTGACAGAAGAGTTCAAATGAGGTCGGTCATGGCGCCCAAGAACAGATACAAACTCAACACTAGTATGCTTCGATGCTGATGCAATCTTCGCCAGGTCACACTCTATACTGTACCCAGGATCTCTGTCAATACTGTTACCTGCCCCACCCACTATAACCACGGTGTCTTCCTTAGTGAAATCTTTGCAAAGTGATCCTAAATCCTCTGTTACCTGCTCCAGACCAGCACTAGGTTTAAAAAAATTGGTGACCTGGTATTCTGATCCTAGTTCATCCTGCAAGAGTTGGCCAACATCTCTTCCATGGGAACTACCTAACAACAACACTTTCTTTCTCTTTACTGATTTCCCTACATTCTTACTTTTCAATTTGCTGCTGAAAGTTTGTTGTGCCCTGTCTACACCTGCAACTGCTTGAGGCTCACCAGCTTCTAACTGAAGCAACAGGTCAAATCTATTTTCCACATTCACCATAAAGCTGTCAGACATAGTTCTAGGCCTGTTCCTCCTGTTGCCTGTTGCCACTTCCCACCTCTCTTTACCCTTCTCCCTCCTTAACCTGTCAAGATCTCCCCTGGCCTTGTCTAACTCAGCCTGAAGGGCAGCAATTTTCCCCTCCTGTTCCAGTATCTTCCTATCTCTACTACAAATCCTACAAAACCACTGATGAGTCTCATTTACTTCCCCTATTCCCACGCCACTACAGTCACCCACATGGAAAAAATTACAGCACCCATCACACCAAAGCCCCGACCTAACAATTCTATGGCAAGTCAAGCACTTTTCACTCATGATAAACGTAATAGTTTGTTAAGAATAAGTCAGTTAAATTACAGATAAACACGAAAATATGGTTACACAAATTTGGCCTATACGCAACTGTGTGTAAACAAAAACAAAAGTGCAAAGTTTCTGAAACAACAAGTTAAACTTTACGCTACTTTCCGGAAATGCTAGTTAAATAATGAAGAGGTACGCTAAGTTAAATTGCTGGAGAGAGCAAGGAACAACTAAACGAAATTCTATAGATTTGCTGCAGCAGAACGTAAACAGAAAATACGACTGTACGGTCTTTTCGCGTTTTCTGCTATATTACGTAAAGAAAAATGGAACCTTTAATGGCACACTTAAACGGCACACTAATACACTTATTTACCACGTAATCAGTACTAATCTATATGTTTTATAATCTAAAATAACTTATCTTTACGAGAACACCAAAACTCGCGCTAGTCGCCATGAATATCAGAAAACCGGTAAAACATCAAATCTCTGACATTGCTGTGGCCAGAAAAATATCCTGCGAGAACGGACCAATGACAACTGAAGAAAATCATTCAATGTGACAGAATTGCTACAGAGTGGTCCCAGGAACACTTTTCTGAGTGTAAACACTTCCACTGGCCACCAAACTCCCCAGACATGAACATTACTGAGCATATCTGGGATGTCTTGCAACGTGCTGTCAGAAGAGATCTCCACTTGCTCATACTCTTATGGATTTATGGACATCTCTGCAGGATTCATGGTGTCAGTTCCCTCTAGCACTACTTTAGACATTAGTCAAGTCCATGCCACATCATGTTGTGGCACTTCTGCATACTTGTGAGGGCCCTGCACAATATTAGGCAGGTTTACCAGTTTCTTTGGCTTTTCAGGGTATTTACACTCTCAAAATTTTTATAGTAAACTTCTCTGTGATACACTACAGCTCTCTTGTACTGTCTGCCACTGTGGGTTGATGAGCATATCCTTAATGCTCTTATACCTCTGAAAGAAGCACATGAGGAAACCTGCCACTTGTTTGGAATTTCTCTGTCTCTTCTATTACCCCTAACTGGCAATGGCCTCAGACTGAGCAATACTCTAAAATCAGTAAAAAGTGTGTTTTGTGAGCCAAATCCTTCACAGAAGAATAGCATTTCTGTAATATCATTCCGTGAATCACAGCCTTGCAAAGGTTTCACTAGACTTATGTGCTCATTTCACTTTAGGGTTCTTATGATCATTAGTTCCAATATTTTACAGTGGACATTGTTCAAAACATTTTAAATTGTTATTTATTATTGTTGTCACTGAACCTGATGATGCAAGTATTTGATAGTTGGAAACATTAAACTTAACAGCTATTGCATATTTTTTCACTGCTCTCTATGAAGAGAATTCCATTAGAAACTACAAATTAGACCACAGTGAGCTATGAAGTCATTAGGACTATTAAAGACACATCCCCACAAATTATTTGTTTTGGTTTGCTTGGAACTGTAATATTCATGTGTGATCTGTAAATGTTCTGAGGGCAAAGCATTTAAATAACAGATAAAAATGTTGAATAATTGAAGTATTTGAACATGAGGTAAATATACATTGAATGAGTGAGTTTAATTATTCAGGCTTAATGTTTAATGACTGCACATAAGATGTATACACTGAGGTGACAAGTCATGTGATAGTAATATATGCATATACAGATGGTGGTAATATTGCATACACTAAGTATAAAAGGGCAGTGCATTGGCAGAGCTGTTGTTGGTGCTGAGGTGATTCACATGAAAAGGTTTCCGAAGCTATTATGGGCACATGAAGGGAATTAACAGACTTTAATCACAGAATGGTAGTTGGAGCAAGATGTATGGGACATCCATTTCAGAAATAGTTACAGAATTTAATATTCTGAGATCCACAGTGTGAAGAGTGAGCCGAGAATACAAAATTTCAGGCGTTACCTCTTACCAAGGACTATACAGTGGCTGACAGCCTTCAATTAATGACCAAGAGCAGAGATGTTTGCATAGAGTTATCAGTGCTAACAGACAAGCAACACTGAGTGAAATAACCACAGAAATCAGTGTGGGATGTATGATGAATGTATCCATTAGGATAGTGTGGCAAAATTTGGCATTAATGGGCTATGGTAGCCCATGATGCGAGTGCCTTTGCTAATAGCATGACACTGCCTGCAGTGACTCTCCTGAGCTCGTGATCCTATTAGTTGGGCCCTAGTTGAATGGAAAACCATAGCCTGGTCAGGTAAGTCTGAATGTCGTGGCCACTTACATTGACCAACACAAATCCTATTGACTATTTATGTTACAAAACTGAGAGGTCAGTTCATGCACAAAATCCTGCAACAGCAACACTTTTGCAATTATTGATGGCTATGGAGGCAGCGTGGCTCAGTATTTCTGCAGGGGACCTTCAGTGATTTGTTGAGTCCATGCCAAGTTGAGTTGCTGCACTACTCTAGGCAAAAGGAGGTCTGGCATGATATCAGGACATAATCTTCGACTTTTGTCACTCAGTGCAGTACAGAATAGAAGTTTATTGTCTCACAACATACAAGTTCATGTCACTGGTGTAAGAGACTTGTCAAAATACAAAAATTGGTGTAGAGTTTTTTTTCTTAAAATAGCACAAATATAATATAGGCCTGCTGTACTAGATACATAAGTGATGGTTCTTTAAAATAACAAACTTTAAATATATGTTCTCTCCTGCTCAAATTCTTAGATTGTCCTTCATGAATCCTTCAGCTGAATAACAACATATCTGCACAAATTGTCAGATTAGTTTTTTCAATGATTCTGAATTAAAATTGAGCAAATATATTCCTTTTACTTTGATATAAATTTTCGTACACTGTAGCATGGAATTTGAGTATCAGGTTTTAAATGATGGGTAGGCACCATCAGATTATTTTGATTTCTGTTATTTTAATCACATTGAAATTGTAACTCTTCAGGCTTTCCCAGCGATCTAATGACATCTTGGGTTGTCGGGTGTTCTGCCGGATATCAGCGTCGTACTTGCACGAAATTTTGGTCACATAGCTCGTGACCTTCATCAGGTGCGACCTGAGACTGCTCCTCGAGTGGACCTGGTCCAGTATTTATGCCTATGGCCTTCCCCCTCCACCAACGGCTGCAGGCACTTCCCCTGTGGTCCGCGCCCATTCCCTGCGACCTGCTGGAGCGTTGCTGCTCCATTTTCCATCCGCTGCGGTTCTAGGTGTTCCCTCTGCGGCCCGTGCCCACCAAACCCACTCCTGGGGGTTTCATCTACGGTCGCGGGTACCAAGCATTCCCCCTGCAGTCCGCGCCCGCTCACCACGACCTGTTGGAGCATTGCGCTCTGTTTTTCATCCGCTGCAGCTCTGGATGTTCCCTCTACGGTCCGCGCCCACCAGTCCCACTTCTGGGTGTTCCATCTTCGGTCTGATGCACCTGGCAGTCTGTCAGGGGCTCGTTTTCCATCTCCATGTCTCTGGTTCTTCGGTTTGTGTAGTGTTGCAGCTGGCCCCATTGCTCCTTTACCAATTCCAGAGCCGGATCCCAGGCTCTGCTTAGCTGGTACCCTGTGTCACGGTTCATAAGATCGTCAGCCATTTTAATTTCTATCAATTCTCTTGTAACACTGTCACAAAATCTGGGTGTTTGTGCTAGAATCTTTGTATCCTCATACTTCATGGCATGATCTAGTTCTAGACAGTGTTCAGCAATGGCTGACTTAGTCACCTGTCTTAATCTAGTGTGCCTCTGATGTTCTTTGCACCTGATCTCCACAGTTCTTGTCGTCTGGCCAATGTAGGACATGCCACATTGACAAGGTATATTGTAAATCCCTGGTTTTCGTAACCCCAGGTCATCTTTGACACTCTCCAGCAGTCCCCCGATCTTGTTGGATGGACAGAAAACACACTTGATATTGTGTTTACGGAGTTTTTTGCTGAGGTGTCGAGATAGAGAAGTGGTACCAGTATTTGCCAGAATTAAACATCACATCAACTCCAGAGCGGCGAACAAGATAAAACGCAGAGCCAGCATGGCACTGGTGAGAGAGAGGATTCGAGATATGCGCCACAGGTTAGATGTTGTGACAAGGGAACTGTTATACATTCATCTGTACATGGCAGCCTCCTTAACAAGAGAAGATTGGGATTGGGTAGACCGTGCCTCCTGGTCTTTAGCTGAGTGTGCTAGAAGGAATGCCTCATCTTGCCAATCTGCAAAGTTTGACCGCATGAGTAAGAAAGCACAGCAGATGGAAGAGACATGCACTGTGACAAATCTGAGTGGCATACAGTTTGATGATACAACCTTAAAGGTACTCAGCAAGGGTCTCAACTTTGCTACGACCCCTAGAAACATACCCATTTCAGGTTTCGTCAGTGCAGTAGAGCAAGTTGCAGCCACACTTCCACCTAATGTGGCAGAGGAAGTCTGCCGAGACACCTGCAGGGCCCTCACCAAGGCCAGGCCGCCAAAATCGAACATCACAACCGAGGAGAGGCTTGCACTCAAGAAACTACGGGAAGACAACAGCATTGTGGTACTGCCAGCAGACAAAGGGAACTCCACTGTCATCTTGCAGTGGGTGGATTATGATGAGAAAGTACGCCAACTTCTGGAGGACCCTGCATACAGAATTCTGGAGTGTGACCCCATGGACAAGGTGGCCAAGAAGACTAGTGCTCTCTTGAAGGAAATAGGGATGCCCAATAAGATCATCCGACAACTACGGGAAAAAGCGCCAGTGCCACCTAGACTGTATTGTCTGCCTAAAATACACAAGGAGGGCGTGCCCCTACGTCCTATTGTCAGTAATATTGGGGCATATACGTACACAACAGCCAAGTACTTGAAAGGTCTCCTGTCTCCATATGTGGGGAAATGTATTCACCACATCTGCAACTCAGAAGATTTCCTGCAATGCCTCAAGCAACTGCACATCACAGATTCGGACATCATGGTTAGTTTTGATGTGGTATCGCTGTTCACCAGGGTCCCACTGAAGGACTCACTAGAACTGATTGCAGAGAAATTTGACGGTGCTCTGTTGGACCTGTTCAGTCATACACTGACATCCACGTATTTCCTGTACAGAAACCAATATTATGAGCAAACTGATGGTGTAGCTATGGGCAGCCCACTGTCCCCTGTGGTTGCCAACATGTTTATGGAGAGTTTTGAGGAGAGGGCATTGGAGACAGCCACATTTAAACCCACATGCTTCTTTAGGTATGTGGATGACACCTTCGTGATCTGGCCACATGGGATGGACAGGCTCAATGAGTTTCTTGAACATCTTAACTCATGCCACCCTAATATCAAGTTCACCATGGAACTGGAGAAGAATGGCCAGCTGCAATTTCTGGATGTACTAGTCTAAAGGAAAGCAGATGGATCAATTGGCCACAGTGTGTACCAAAAACCAACCCACACTGATTTATATCTGCAGGCCAGCAGCTGTCACCACCCTGCACAGAAGAATGGGGTTCTGAAGACTTTGGTCCACAGAGCACGTGCCCTGTCAGACCAAGAGAATCTACCTATAGAAATAGACTGTCTCAAAACAGTTTTCTCCAAGAATGGCTACACGGACAGACAAATTGAGAGGGCACTCCAACCAGCCACTATACCACAGGTTCCTGAAGAAGACCAAGATGAAGCCAAGAAGGTGGCATATCTGCCCTATGCTGGCTCTATTTCTGCCAGAATCAGTAGGATCCTCCGTAAACACAATATCAAGTGTGTTTTCTGTCCATCCAACAAGATCGGGGGACTGCTGGGGAGTGTCAAAGACGACCTGGGGTTATGAAAACCAGGGATTTACAATATACCTTGTCAATGTGGCATGTCCTACATTGGCCAGACGACAAGAACTGTGGAGATCAGGTGCAAAGAACATCAGAGGCACACTAGATTAAGACAGGTGACTAAGTCAGCCATTGCTGAACACTGTCTAGAACTAGATCATGCCATGAAGTATGAGGATACCAAGATTCTAGCACAAACACCCAGATTTTGGGACAGTGTTATAAGAGAATTGATAGAAATTAAAATGGCTGATGATCTTATGAACCGTGACACAGGGTACCAGCTAAGCAGAGCCTGGGATCCGGCTCTGGAATTGGTAAAGGAGCTATGGGGCCAGCTGCAACACTACACAAACAGAAGAACCAGAGACATGGAGATGGAAAACGAGCCACTGACAGACTGCCAGGCGCACCAGACTGAAGATGGAACACCCAGAACTGGGACTGGTGGGCGCGGACCGTAGAGGGAACATCCAGAGCCGCAGCGGATGAAAAACGGAGTGCAACGCTCCAACAGGTCGTGGTGAGCAGGCGCAGACTGCAGGGGGAACGCTTGGTACCCCAGACCATAGATGAAACCCCCAGGAGTGGATTTGGTGGGCGCGGACCACAGAGGGAACACCTAGAACCGCAGCGGACAGAAAATGGAGCAGCAACGCTCCAGCAGGTCACAGGGAATGGGCACGGACCACAGGGGAAGTGCCTGCAGCCGTTGGTGGAGGGGGAAGGCCATAGGCATAAATACTGGACCAGGTCCACTCGAGGAGCAGTCTCAGGTCGCACCTGATGAAGGTCACGAGCTATGTGACCAAAATATCAAGCAAGTACGACGCTGATATCCGGCAGAACACCCGACAACCCAAGATGTCACATTGAAATTGATTTACTACCAAAAAAATCAGTTTTATTGTGAACAAAGATGTGGGCTTACTTAGTATATTTAGATTTTTTTAGAAGTGAGCAACAGGATTTTCTTCAGTTTACATTTCATTTCATTTCATTTATTATCATCCTTTGCATCATTTACATGAAATAGGAATTGTCATAATACTGTCCAGAATATGCACAGCAGAATATTACAAATTTCTATCAAACACACAAAATTAACATTATATAATATGTTGAAAATTAAAACATTGAATTAATGGGTTGTTCTTCTACACCACGTATATCATGTACCGTATGTGATGAATTTATATATATTTGGCTCATTTTGGAAAACACATATTACACATAATTTAGAGTTAAAAGAGTATAAATGAGACATAGAACTGACATTGAGAACAACATGAAATTGACAATACAACTATCAGTTAGTGATTTAAGGATTAAAAATATTCCTCTAAGCTATAAAAACTTTTATTTATCAGATACCTTTTTAATTCTGACTTAAATTTTCCTTCGTCTCCTGTTCCCCTGATGCAGAGTGGCAGAGCATTTCTAATGGTGGCTTTTTGAAATGTTACCAGTAATATTTAAGACATGAGGCATGGTACTGTAGGCCTATATGTGAGTCCTATGATAAATTTTTATTCAGTTTCATTCCTAGGAATTTCACACAGCTAACTTCCTTCAAATCATGATTTTTATGGAGAAATTAAACCTCTATTAAATTAGCCTCTTTGTTATAATCGGAATTGACTGGGATTTTTCATATTAAATTTTCACCCATTTACATTGAACATGTTAGCTAATTTTTCTACAGTATTTGTGGCAGCTTGTGGAATTTGGCCAGTACTGTTAGTCCAAGTGATTACAGTTGTGTCATCTGCAAGTAAAATGCCGTGAAAGTCAATTTTAATTGCTAGATCACTTATGTAAAACAGAAACAGAATGGGACCTAATTGAAATTGTTTCCCATTTGGAAACATAATTTCCTTTCTTTGGTGTCATAATCACTTGTTGTTTTCATTGGTTGGGTACGACCTAAACCATTCTATTACAGTGTACTGATTCCATATATTTTTATTTGTTTTGGATATTCTTAGTCATATCTATTTTGAAAGGTTGTCTGTATTTTTTCCTTTCAATCTTGTAATTAATTTTTACAACCCTATCTCTTTATGTCAGTTTTCTTATTAACTATGATGTTACATATATCACTGTACAAAATGCTGAATGTAGCCCATCTTGTCCTAAACATTTATTACTGGTACTAATGAATTTATTCAGTTCTGTGAAAATTTCACCATGTTTGTTGCACTGCTGTCTGATATGTCTGTTTATTTTGTATGTGTTTGCATCACATACCAAAATTAACTTAGAGTTAACTTTGATGCTGGGTACCATTTTTCCCCCAACCACATCAGATTTTGTTCTTCATTCATGATCTCTTCTTCACTGTTGTTTCAAAGTGAGATCACTCCCAAGAAAACAGATTTATAATTTTCACTGCATTTTACTCATGAGGAAGCAGTTTGTTGTGTCGTCTGCAGGTTTTTGAAGTGATTATTTAATTGATGTATTTTTATCCTTCTTGGGTCGAAATCTGTTTTAGTATTTAGTACTGTGAGTGTACAAAAATCATTTCTAATGCCTTGTTTGTCACTTTGGTTTATTGCTTTTTTGTGCTTTATTGCAGCACACTTATTTGTTTCTAGGTTAAACATTTTTGAGTTGCTCTTTATGCCCACTTCATTCTCACTAGTTTTTTCAGTTTTCATCACTTATAACATTTTGAATTCAACTGTGTTTTTTCACCATTGTTTCCACAAATCCATCAGCTTATATTGGTTAAGAGTTTTGTGTTTTCTGTTTGAAGATTACTGTTTCTTTTCTGAGAGTTTTGATTTCATTATTTAGTAACTTGATAATTTCATTTCTTAAATTTACCACATTCAAGATCAAGTTTGTTACGAAAACACTCATGCCATGACTACTGACCAACTCACATCATCATTTACAAACTTCAAATTAACATTTGCACACCTTTCATGCAACCAGAAATTGCACTTCACAAACTGGATGCCTTTTATCGATCTTTTTTCGCTTTCTTTATATGAAGAGATGTTACAAAATTCCTTTATAGCTGGTTTACTGTTTACAGATTTACTGTTAGGCCAAATTTTATCAATGGTGCACTGTGCACGGGTGCACACAAGACAAAGCAGGGATGAACACAATCTGAGCAATGGAGCGTGTATCTCCACAAGTCCAATTCTGCTTGTTGTGGGCCACAAGGGTTGAGCTTAATGTGAGCTTCCCACAATGCTTGCAAAATAGAGATGGTGCCTCTGTTTGTCCACCTCATTTCCTCATGGCCATGAAGTACACAGTGTCCCTGAGTTGGGAAGACAGTGCTTTCATCCTCTCACACATCCATTTTTTCCTCATAGTTACACCCGCCGGGAACAGTGTTCGAGCATGGTCTATTGCTTAGTGCTATTTATTGTGGTCACATGTTTGCAAGAGCACAAACTGTCACTGTCAAGAAATATTGTTAACTGGTTGTGTATTCCTTGGCCATTGGTACGTGTATCATGGTGTGAACATGTTTTCTGTCAATTGCTATTGCCATGTCCTACCTCCTGCTGAGCACAGTGTATGGGTGCAGCAATGAAACCAGCCCATTGCACCACTAACTTGTAAGCTGTGATCCTACATGTCCCCACCTCACTGATGACCACAATGTGCTCTGTAAGCTAAACACATGGTGATGAACTCTCATCGGGTCATGTGATGTGGAACTGTGAGTGGAGTGACACTGACGTCTTTGCATGTGAATGGTACCTTGTTAGCAAATGAAAATTCCTGTGCTCACACATAGCCATGCATGAAAAATATTTGAACTTTGGACATTTATTTATTTATTTGAATGTCTCTTTGTTTTGATTTATTTTTATTGTCTGCTTTCCCCTTGTGCAAGAATTTTGCTCTAACCTGAGATGGTGATTTTAGGGGAACTGCAAAAGTCTATAGATCTACTAGCATGCAACCAGAAGCCAGAGAGTGAGTTACATCCACAGCCTGCATGCACAGGCTCAGCACACCCAGAGACAGCTCAAGCAAATTTCAGTGCACAAATCATTACTACACTGATGTTTCCTACTGTTGCTGGAGTGATGACAAGCATTGGACAGGTGTTGGCCAAGCTGCCCCCCTTTTGGCCCCATGACCCATTCATACTGTTCAACCAACTGGAGGTGGGCTTCCTGAATAACGACATAACTTAAGGCCTTGACAAATTCAGGCACACCATTAGCCAGCTCAACCAGAATTACTCTGCTGAAATTTGGGACATAATTAATGCCCTCCCAACACAGTCATCATATAAGTGGTTAAAGGAAGAGCTGATCTATTGGATTTCATCATCATGAGAGCAACGAGTTCACTAACTGCTGCACCAACAGAAATGTGGCGACAGGCGTCCATCTTGGTTTCTGCACCATCTTCGGAGCCTGGCATAATTTGATGTGCTTCTAAACTCACTGTTGCATGTCTCTAGGTACACAGCCTCCCAACACAAGTGCAAGCAGTGGTAACCACACAAATAACATGCAGCTGGATGTCATTGTAGGCTTGGCTGATTGGGTGCATGACAAGCTGATAACAGTCCCCCATACTGCAGCTGCAGCAGCCTATGACAGCATTCCCCACATCTGTGGTGGCAGGTGCCTTCACCACCCACCCATTCAGACACTGATCTGCAACAAATAGTTCAGAACTTGGCCACAGTGGTAGCAGCACTCAGTATGCAGGTCGACTGGTTGGTGCACTCACAGATAGAGAGCAGCAGGTACTATAGTGATAGCTGATCCAGATACCAGTGGTTCAGCTTGCGCAACAGGCAAAACAGCACCAGCCATTCCAGCAGTACTGTGCCAACATCAGATAAGTCGCCAAATGGCTTCTGCTGGTATTGTGCCCATTTCAGCAATGACATGACAAAGTGCAGGCCATCCTGCTTGCACAAAAATGCTGGCTGCAATCAGGCTTAGACGTACCCTGCTGCAGTGTCTTATCAAAGCATCTCTTCATGGCAGCACAAGGTAGTGGTGACAGATGCCTTGCAGACACAGGTTCTCACCTTAATATTCTCACGAGACTTGTTGAGGGCCTGCAGGTCCACTGAGATATTACCTCTCATGGCTGCAAACAATTTTACAATAAAAACATAAGGCATGTGCCAATGAAATTTGGATCTTGGTCCACACCATATATCCATGTAGACCTTTGCTGTGGCAGACATCAATGGCCTAATCCTGGGTGCCAAATTCCTCAGGCACTACAAGCGACTTGCTCATATCACATATCCAGCTGATAGATGCAACCACAAGTCTGAAGATAGCAGGACAACAATGGCAGGCCACTTTCTTCATTTAAAATTGGTCAGTTGCCCCAGACAAATGCCAGTGCCAATATAATCAACAAATTTCTGGAGCTCACTCGCCTACCTGGTGCTCTGAGGGAATGATTTAGATTAGATTAGATTAGATTAATACTAGTTCCATGGATCATGAATACGATATTTCGTAATGATGTGGAACGAGTCGAATTTTTCAATACATGACATAATTAGGTTAATTTAACAACATACTTAAGTTAATATAACAACTTTATTTTTTTGTGTGTTTTATATTTCTTTTTTATTTTTTTTTTATTTTTTAATATTTTTTTTTCTTAATTTATATCTAAAAATTCCTCTATGGAGTAGAAGGAGTTGTCATTCAGAAATTCTTTTAATTTCTTCTTAAATACTTGTTGGTTATCTGTCAGACTTTTGATACTATTTGGTAAGTGACCAAAGACTTTAGTGCCAGTATAATTCACCCCTTTCTGTGCCAAAGTTAGATTTAATCTTGAATAGTGAAGATCGTCCTTTCTCCTAGTATTGTAGTTATGCACACTGCTATTACTTTTGAATTGGGTTTGGTTGTTAATAACAAATTTCATAAGAGAGTATATGTACTGAGAAGCTACTGTGAATATCCCTAGATCCTTAAATAAATGTCTGCAGGATGATCTTGGGTGGACTCCAGCTATTATTCTGATTACACGCTTTTGTGCAATAAATACTTTATTCCTCAATGATGAATTACCCCAAAATATGATGCCATATGAAAGCAATGAGTGAAAATAGCCGTAGTAAGCTAATTTACTAAGATGTTTATCACCAAAATTTGCAATGACCCTTATTGCATAAGTAGCTGAACTCAAATGTTTCAGCAGATCATCAGTGTGTTTCTTCCAATTTAATCTCTCATCAATGGACATACCTAAAAATTTGGAATATTCTACCTTAGCTATATGCTTCTGATTAAGGTCTATATTTATTAATGGCGTCATACCATTCACTGTACGGAACTGTATGTACTGTGTCTTATCAAAATTCGGTGAGAGTCCGTTTACAAGGAACCACTTAGTAATTTTCTGAAAGACAGTATTGACAATTTCATCAGGTAATTCTTGTTTCTCAGGTGTGATTACTATACTTGTATCATCAGCAAAGAGAACTAACTTTGCCTCTTCATGAATATAGAATGGCAAGTCATTAATATATAATAAGAACAACAAAGGACCCAAGACTGACCCTTGTGGAACCCCATTCTTGATAGTTCCCCAGTTTGAGGAATGTGCTGATCTTTGCATGTTACGAGAACTACTTATTTCAACTTTCTGCGCTCTTCCAGTTAGGTACGAATTAAACCATTTGTGCACTGTCCCACTCATGCCACAATACTTGAGCTTGTCTAGCAGAATTTCATGATTTACACAATCAAAAGCCTTTGAGAGATCACAAAAAATCCCAATGGGTGGTTTTCGGTTATTCAGATCATTCAAAATTTGACTGGTGAAAGCATATATGGCATTTTCTGTTGAAAAACCTTTCTGGAAACCAAACTGTCATTTTGTTAGTACTTCATTTTTACAGATATGTGAAGCTACTCTTGAATACATTACTTTCTCAAAAATTTTGGATAAAGCTGTTAGAAGGGAGATTGGACGGTAATTGTTGACATCAGATCTATCCCCCTTTTTATGCAAAGGTATAACAATAGCGTATTTCAGTCTATCAGGGAAAATGCCCTGTTCCAGAGAGCTATTACACAGGTGGCTGAGAATCTTACTTATCTGTTGAGAACAAGTTTTCAGTATTTTGCTGGAAATGCCATCAATTCCATGTGAGTTTTTGCTTTTAAGCAAGTTTATTATTTTCCTAATTTCAGAAGGAGAAGTGGGTGAGATTTCAATTGTATCAAATTGCATAGTTATGGCCTCTTCCATTAACAGCCTAGCATCTTCTAAAGAACACCTGAATCCTACTATATCCACAACATTTAGAAAATGTTTATTAAAAATATTTTCAACTTCTGACTTTTTGTTCGTAAAGTTTTCATTCAATTTGATGGTAATACTGTCTTCCTGTGCTCTTGGTTGACCTGTTTCTCTTTTAATAATATTCCAAATTGTTTTAATTTCATTATCAGAGTTGCTGATTTCAGATATGATACACATACTTCTGGATTTTTTAATAACTTTTCTTAATATAACACAGTAGTTTTTATAATGTTTGATAGTTTCTGGGTCACTACTCTTTCTTGCTGTCAGATACATTTCCCTTTTCCAGTTACAAGACATTTTTATACCCTTAGTAAGCCATGGTTTGTTACAAGGTTTCTTAGAAGTATATTTAACTATTTTCTTGGGGAAGCAGTTTTCAAATGCATTTACAAAAATGTCATGAAATAAATTATATTTTAAATTGGCATCAGGTTCACGGTACACCTCATCCCAGTCTAACTGCTGTAGGCTTTCCCTGAAATTTGCAATTGTTAAATCGTTGACTGAACGTACTACTTTGGAGGACTGTTTAGTATTGCCAAATGGAGCTATGTCATATATTGTAACTAGCTGTGCACCATGATCAGAAAGACCATTCTCAACAGGCTGAGCATTTATCTGATTAAACTTATCTTGGTCTATAAAGAAGTTATCTATCAGTGAGCTGCTATCCTTTACCACCCGAGTAGGAAAATCAATAACGGGTGTCAAATTGAAAAAACCGAGTAATACTTCAAGGTCATTTTTCCTATTACCCTCTTTCAGAGAATCTACATTGAAGTCCCCACAAATAATAATTTGCTTCCCCCTGTCTGACAGATAGCACAACAAGGAGTCAAAATTTTTCAGAAATAGATGAAAATTTCCTGATGGGGACCTATATACAGTTACAATTATAAATGTGCCTTTATTTAATTTAAGCTCACAGGCACATGCTTCTATATGTTTCTCTACACAAAACTTTTTTGTTTCTATACGTTTTACACAATGATAACTTTTGACATATATGGCAACTCCTCCTTTCTCCATATTTTCTCTCATTACATGTGCAGAGAGCTTATATCCACTTACATTTACCTTATCCATATCAGTAACAATGTGATGCTCAGACAGGCATAGTATATCTATTTCATCCTCAGCTTCTAAATCTTCTAAACAAACCAGAAGCTCATCTATTTTATTCTTTAAACTCCCAATATTTTGATGAAATATACTTACATTATTTTTAATTATACTTTTATGAGAACCTTTCCTTATTCTAACATTTGCAGTACTCTCCTGTCTGAGTTTCTCATTGTGCTTAGGCCTAGTTGCTATACCAGTGGTCACATGGTGTTCAGAGAGGCAGATTATGTCAACTGGGTTGGGTGACTTTAATTCATCAATGGAATTACCTAGGACTGAGATACAACTTGGTGGAGATAAAATTTCTGATGATTGGTGAAAATTTATAATTGACAGCTGTGATTGATGATCCAATGTGCTAGAATTGTGCTGTTTAATTTCTTTCCTAAACTGAAGATTTGTTTCAATCCTGACCTCTCGTAGGATCAAGTTATGATGAACACACTCATGCCATGACCACTGACCAACTAAGTAATCATTTACAAACGTCAAATTAATGTTCACACACCTTTTGTGCAACCAGAAGTCACACTTCACTAACACTCATTTTTTGCTTCCTTTATATTGTCACATAGAAGAAGGTGTAATTATATGAATGATGAACACTAACTTCTCTTAACAAAGGTTTATTCAGCACTTGCACATACAAGAGCACAGAGCAAACTGCTTCTGGCCAGAACACATACAGTATATATACAGCTACAGAACATTCCAGTACAATTTTTCTTGACATCTATGGATACTTCTAGAACGTACTTTAACTGAATATGGACTCAAGACCCTCAGTGCAACAGTTTAGTATCATAACCACTATACCACGGTGCTATTCAGCTTCTTCTGCAACATTACTCCCTCCTTACGAGAACAGCGTCTCGGTGTTACATCCTCCTAGTCTGGAAATGAGTCATCGGTCCTGCAAATTCCGACTCCTGATGACTGATTCTCACCCTGGCGGTGATCTTCTTAGAACTTCTTTTGTCACTACACTCTTCGTGACCTTTCCACTTGTTGCTTGTCACTAGAGCTTCGAATTTACCCTGGGTTGCAGGATCCTTATAGGGCTTCATTCGAAGGATGTGGACCGTATCTCTGATCTTTCGTCGTCTTGTGTCAGGGTCAAAATCTTCAACTTCATAAGTAACATCAGACAACTGTATTACAACCTTATAAGGCCCAAAGTAGAGCCTGAGGAGCTTCTCAGAGAGACCAACCTTCCGAACAGGAGTGAAGATCCAGACGAGATCACCAGGCTGGTAGACAACAGGGCAGTGGCTCACGTCATGCCTTCGGTGATCATTTTCTTGAGCCTGCAGCATGCGGAGTCGAGCTAACTGCTGAGCTTCCTCAGCTCTGGTTACCACCTGGCTGCTGTAGTTGTTGTCCACATCATCAGAATGTAATGGAAACACAGTGTCCATCATCGTAGTCACCTCATGCCCCTGCACCAGGAAAAATGGCATAAATCCTGTGGTGTCTTGTTTGGCAGTGTCTTAGGCAAACATCACAAAAGGTAACACCTCATGCCAGTTGTTCTGCTCAACATTGACAAACATTGATAGCATGTCGGCCAAGGTCTTATTAAGGTGTTCAGTAAGCCCGTTAGTTTGCGGATGGTAGGCAGTCATCATGTGATGAGTATTGTTGCACCGATGCTTTATCTGTCACAAGATTTGACTGAAAAACTTGCTCTCGGTCCATAATTAATGACCTTGGGGCTCTGTGTTTTAATACAATGTCTTCCATGATGAATTTGGCTACCTTGAATGCTTCAGCTGTTTTCATGGCTTTTGTAATGGCCAAGAATGTCAGATAATCAGTGCAAACAATAATCCATCTATTATCACTATAAGGTGTTGGAAATCGTCTGAGGAGGTCAAACTCAATGCACTGGAAAGGCATTTTGGCTGGTGGAATTGGTATGAGTCAGCCAGGTGGTTTCTGAGGAACTGTCTTTCTCCTCTGTCACTCTCAACAATGTGACACATAGTGACGGACACTCCTAAAGAAACCTGGCCAGAAAAATCTCTTGAGATCCTATCATATGTCTTAATAAATCCTAAATGTCCGGTCTCAGGTGTGTCATGGAATTTTTGTAGAACATCTAAGTGCATGTGTTTAGGAATCACTGGTAGCCACCGCTTTCCAAACGGATCAAAGTTTTTCTTGCAAAGTAATCCATTGACTACCTTAAACTGCCATTTCATATCCTGTGACAGATTTAAAATGGAAATGAAGTCCCATGCTTCTTTACAGGGCACAGGGGAACGATGCGGGAGACCCGCACTGCTCCTAGTGGAGGTGGTTTGCCATTGGCTTCCTCCGACCGTGATGGGGATGAATGATGATGATGAAGATGACACAACAACACCCAGACATCTTGAGGCAGGAAAACTCCCTGACCCCTGCTGGGAATTGAAGCCAGGACCCCGTGCTCGGGAAGCGAGAACGCTACCGCTACCGTGAGACCATGAGCAGTGGACGTGACAGATTTAAGGCAAGCATAATTTGAGATATCTTGGCGTCCTTCTGCTCAGCAGAGAGATCCTGGAGTGCAGTGAGACAGTGACTATCTTCATCAAAGTCTTGATGGTCTTGCACAGGGTTTCTTGAGAGATAGTCAGCATCTTGGTGCTTTCTTCCACATTTGTACACTATGGTAATGTCATACTTTTGAAGACTTAGTGCCCACCTGGCGAGTCATCCTGTTGGATCCTTGAGACCTACCAACAAAGTGAATGATGGTCTGTAACAACTGTGAATGGCCTTCCATAGAGATACTGTCGAAATTTTCACATGGCCCAGATCACAGTAAGACATAGTTGAGTAGTTTCAGCTTTTGTAAGTGTCCTATAAGCATAGGCTATGACCTTCTCTTTTCCATCCGAAATTTGCACCAGAACAGCACTGATTCCATACCCATTGCCACCTGTGTGTAGTTCTGTAGGTGCTCTCTCATGATACAGACCAAGTACAGGGTCAGTCGACATAGCTTTTCGCAGCACATTGAAAGAATCTTGTAGAGCACCACCCCAGAGAAATTTAGCATCGGCTTTTAACAACTCTTAGGGTGGCCTGGCTTTGATACAAAAGTCTTTGATAAAATGATGGTAATAAGAGCATAATCCAAGGAAGCTTCTCACATCTGTAATACTTTTAGGAATAGGAAATTCTGTTATAGATCTCACCTTTTCTGGGTCTGGCCGCACACCTTTGTTTGACATGAGGTGTCCAAGTATTTTGATTTCTTTTGCTCCAAAGAGACACTTTCTTGGACTAAGTTTCAGTCCATCTTGTTGGAGACACTTAAGAACAGCCCTCAGTCTTTTTATATGTTCATAAAATGTCTCCGAGGACATTATAATGTCATCTAAATAACAAAGACATATCGTCCACTTCAGATGCTTTAGAAGATTATCCATCATCTGTTCAAAAGTTGCTGGTGCATTACACAAACGAAACGGCATTACCTTAAACTCAGGGGTGGTGAATGCAGTTTTCTCACAATCAGCCTCATCTACTTCGATTTGCCAGTATCCCAAGTACATGTCCATGTTTGAGAAAAACTTAGCCTCCTTCAGACAATCTAGTGTATCGTCAATTCATGGAAAAGGGTAAACATCCTTTTTAGTTATCTTATTAAGCTTCCTGCAATCAACACAAAAGTACCAACTGCCATCTTTCTTCCTGACGAGGACCGCTGGTGACGAACATGGGCACTGCAAAGGCTGAATGATGTCATTCATTGTGAATTACTCAACATTCCGGTATGCTCTCTGGCTCATTGGTTGATGGTCTCCAGTGCCAATCCGGTGCTTCACCATCAATTTGTCTAATTTGCTCTTCATCTGTGGATTGAAGCATTCAGAGAACTATTGAAGAATGGCAAGTAGTTTCCTCTGTTGTTCCTTAGTGAGATCTGGTGATAGTTGAACTAGAAGATCTTGTCTCATTGTGGTAGCACTCATTTCGCCCACAGACTCAGCATGGGAGGTCTCTATGACACTCAGCTGTTCCTCAATTAACAGCTCAGCATCTGCTATGCACATGTATCTTGGAAGGATCTGTGGTTCTTGGTGACAGTTAACTATCCACAATTCACTGAATCCATTCTTAAACAAGACAACAGAGGCTGGGATGACAAAGTTATTCTTCAGTGGTATGCTTCTCGTACATTCCACTACAAGATTCATGAGTTGATGCATGGCATGACACGTGACAGTTACCTTTCTAGTGCTGACTGCAGGAATGATCACTTCATCCAGCACACATAGTCTCCAAAAACTCGGATGTGTATCTTCCCATCCACAGTATCTCATCTTGTCTAGCATAATCTTCAAGTGACCACAATCTATAATTGCCTGAGAAGCTTTCAAAAAGTCCCACCCAAGAATGATATCATGACTACAGTCTTGTAAGACGATGAATTCTAAGGGCTGTGTATGGCCACTTATACCCACATGAATGGTATATCTTCCTGTAGGTTTTACAGATTTCCCATTAACCACCTTCAGCAGAGATGTTTTGTTGTTGACGAATATGGTTTTCTACAACTGGCGATGCTATTTCTCCGAAATGACTGAATATGATGCTCCAGAGTCCACAAGAGCTTGGGCTGGTCAGCCATCCATGAGGATATCAACGTAGTTTCCTATCATTTTTGTAGTGACCAACGGTGGAGGATTTTTCTCTTCGGCAGCCTCACCTCCAAGGAAGGTCACATCCTTTAGTTTTCCAGGTTGCGGCGGCTAGGTGATTGGCTGGAACTTCTAAACGGTGATCGAGACCTTGATAGGCATGTTGGGGAGTGTCCTCTCCAGCAGCTAGCTTGTGGTGATGGTGACCTACATCGTCCTGCACCCACATCTTCTTGTTCATCTTCGTCATCCTGGAGATGGCGTCGGCTAAGGTCAGTCTGCTGTCTTCTGGTGCAGGTGTCATCAAATATCTGCTGCCTTTCTTGACAATAGTGCACCACATGTTCCGGTCATCCACAGTGGAAACATACTTGTTGGTTATCCTGGGTCCTCCAGACATCAGTCTTCCTTGGTGCCCAAACAGGTTCCTCATGTGGCATTGTGGGAATGTAACTCTGCCTGGGTCTTGATTTTTTCACTGTTTTAAAGGGAAATGAAGGATGAGAGATTGGGTTCAATGTCTGTTCCACTTCCTCCCTAATGACCTCTTGAAGCGTCTCAGTTTTTTGCTTGCCGTGCAATCCAAGTGCCTTCTGAACTTCCTCTCTCACTATCTAATGAAGAACACTTGTGAAATCAGTTGCTTCCTCCATCACAGACATCAACACAATGTTTGGAAGCCATTCAAACTTCTAGCATGTCATTCCTTTTTGATGCATTGTCTCAATACACTAGCACCATTTTATGAAGTCGTCTGCTGTCGAAACCTAGGAGTAAGGCTTGATACATGTCCTCGGAAACATGCTTCATGAGATGTCCAACCTTACCTTCGTCTTTCATTCTAGGATCCACTATTTTACACAGCTCCAAGATGTCTTGAATGTAGGATGCTGTAGTTTCTCCTGGATGCTGTGCCCTGCACTTTAATATATCTTCAGCCTTGCACTTCTGTCGTTGTGTGTCACTGAAATACTTGCGCAGTTCCGCCTGGAATACTTCCTACCTTGTGAACTTCTCCTCGTTGTTCTCATACCATTGCTTGGCAGTGCCCTCCAATTAGATAAATACATTAGCCAAACACATGGTGTCATCACATTTGTTAAATTTGTTTATACACTCATATACCTTCAGCCACTTGTTTGGATCTTGGCCACCATCATCAAAGATCTCGGAAGGATGTCTCATGTGGTGGCACACAGTTGCTGTCATCATAATGTTCTCTTCTTCTTCTGTCTCTGATAGATTGCAATCTGTTGAATATGGCTCGAACTTGGGTTTCTCGCCATGTAATTGTTGGCTCTGCCACGGCCTGATGGAAGCCACTGTGTTGTTGATAATGTGCACTATCACAAGTTCCAATACCCAGCGCCTCCACCAGAATAATATCAAGTAGAAGAAGGTGTAATTAGATGAATGACGAACACTAGCTTCACTTAATAAAGGTTTATTCAGTACGTGCACGTACAAGAGCGCAGAGTGAACTGCCTCCGGCCAGAACACATACGATATATATACAGCTACAGAACATTCCAGTACAATGATTCTTGACATTTGTGAATAATTCTAGAATGTACTTGAACCAAATATAGAAATTAAAATTGTACAGTCCAGGTGAGTTTTGAACTCATGAACCTCTATAATACAATTTAGTATTGTAACCACTACACCATGGTGCTACATCTACATCTACATCTACATTTATACTCCGCAAGCCACCCAACGGTGTGTGGCGGAGGGCACTTTACGTGCCACTGTCATTATCTCCCTTTCCTGTTCCAGTCGCGTATGGTTCGCGGGAAGAACGACTGTCTGAAAGCCTCTGTGCGCGCTCTAATCTCTCTAATTTTACATTCGTGATCTCCTCGGGAGGTATAAGTAGGGGGAAGCAATATATTCGATACCTCATCCAGAAACGCACCCTCTCGAAACCTGGCGAGCAAGCTACACCGCGATGCAGAGCGCCTCTCTTGCAGAGTCTGCCACTTGAGTTTGTTAAACATCTCCGTAACGCTATCACGGTTACCAAATAACCCTGTGACGAAACGCGCCGCTCTTCTTTGGATCTTCTCTATCTCCTCCGTCAACCCGATCTGGTACGGATCCCACACTGATGAGCAATACTCAAGTATAGGTCGAACGAGTGTTTTGTAAGCCACCTCCTTTGTTGATGGACTACATTTTCTAAGGACTCTCCCAATGAATCTCAACCTGGTACCCGCCTTACCAACAATTAATTTTATATGATCATTCCACTTCAAATCGTTCCGCACGCATACTCCCAGATATTTTACAGAAGTAACTGCTACCAGTGTTTGTTCCGCTATCATATAATCATACAATAAAGGATCCTTCTTTCTATGTATTCGCAATACATTACATTTGTCTATGTTAAGGGTCAGTTGCCACTCCCTGCACCAAGTGCCTATCCGCTGCAGATCTTCCTGCATTTCGCTACAATTTTCTAATGCTGCAACTTCTCTGTATACTACAGCATCATCCGCGAAAAGCCGCATGGAACTTCCGACACTATCTACTAGGTCATTTATATATATTGTGAAAAGCAATGGTCCCATAACACTCCCCTGTGGCACGCCAGAGGTTACTTTAACGTCTGTAGATGTCTCTCCATTGAGAACAACATGCTGTGTTCTGTTTGCTAAAAACTCTTCAATCCAGCCACACAGCTGGTCTGATATTCCGTAGGCTCTTACTTTGTTTATCAGACGACAGTGCGGAACTGTATCGAACGCCTTCCGGAAGTCAAGGAAAATGGCATCTACCTGGGAGCCTGTATCTAATACATTTCATGAACAAATAATGCGAGTTGGGTTTCACACGATCGCTGTTTCCGGAATCCATGTTGATTCCTACATAGTAGATTCTGAGTTTCCAAAAACGACATGATACTCGAGCAAAAGACATGTTCTAAAATTCTACAACAGATCGACATCAGAGAGATAGGTCTATAGTTTTGCGCATCTGCTCGACGACCCTTCTTGAAGACTGGGACTACCTGTGCTCTTTTCCAATCATTTGGAACCTTCTGTTCCTCTAGAGACTTGCGGTACACGGCTGTTAGAAGGGGGGCAAGTTCTTTCGCGTACTCTGTGTAGAATCGAATTGGTATCCCGTCAGGTCCAGTGGACTTTCCTCTGTTGAGTGATTCCAGTTGCTTTTCTATTCCTTGGACACTTATTTCAATGTCAGCCATTTTTTCGTTGGTGCGAGGATTTAGAGAAGGAACTGCAGTGCGGTCTTCCTCTGTGAAACAGCTTTGGAAAAAGGTGTTTAGTATTTCAGCTTTACGCTTGTCATCCTCTGTTTCAATGCCATCATCCCGGAGTGTCTGGACATGATGTTCGAGCCACTTACTGATTTAACGTAAGACCAGAACTTCCTAGGATTTTCTGTCAAGTCGGTACCTAGTATTTTACTTTCGAATTCACTGAACGCTTCACGCATAGCCCTCCTTACGCTAACTTTGACATCGTTTAGCTTCTGTTTGTCTGAGAGGTTTTGGCTGCGTTTAAACTTGGAGTGAAGCTCTCTTTGCTTTCGCAGTAGTTTCCTAACTTTGTTGTTGTACCACGGTGGGTTTTTCCCGTCCCTCACAGTTTTGCTCGGCACGTACCTGTCTAAAACGCATTTAACGATTGCCTTGAACTTTTTCCATAAACACTCAACATTGTCAGTGTCGGAACAGAAATTTTCGTTTTGATCTGTTAGGTAGTCTGAAATCTGCCTTCTATTACTCTTGCTAAACAGATAAACCTTCCTCCCTTTTTTTATATTCCTATTAACTTCCATATTCAGGGATGCTGCAACGGCCTTATGATCACTGATTCCCTGTTCTGCACTTACAGAGTCGAAAAGTTCGGGTCTGTTTGTTATCAGTAGGTCCAAGATGTTATCTCCACGAGTCGGTTCTCTGTTTAGTTGCTCGAGGTAATTTTCGGATAGTGCACTCAGTATAATGTCACTCGATGCTCTGTCCCTACCACCCGTCCTAAACATCTGAGTGTCCCAGTCTATATCTGGTAAATTGAAATCTCCACCTAAGACCATAACATGCTGAGAAAATTTATGTGAAATGTATTCCAAATTTTCTCTCAGTTGTTCTGCCACTAATGCTGCTGAGTCGGGGGGTCGGTAAAAGGAGCCAATTATTAACCTTGCTCGGTTGTTGAGTGTAACCTCCACCCATAATAATTCACAGGAACTATCCACTTCTACTTCACTACAGGATAAACTACTACTAACAGCGACGAACACTCCGCCACCGGTTGCATGCAATCTATCCTTTCTAAACACCGTCTGTGCCTTTGTAAAAATTTCGGCAGAATTTATCTCTGGCTTCAGCCAGCTTTCTGTACCTATAACGATTTCAGCTTCGGTGCTTTCTATCAGCGCTTGAAGTTCCGGTACTTTACCAACGCAGCTTCGACAGTTTACAATTACAATACCGATTGCTGCTTGGTCCCCGCATGTCCTGACTTTGCACCGCACCCGTTGAGGCTGTTGCCCTTTCTGCACTTGCCCGAGGCCATCTAACCTAAAAAACCGCCCAGCCCATGCCACACAACCCCTGCTACCCGTGTAGCCGCTTGTTGCGTGTAGTGGACTCCTGACCTATCCAGCGGAACCCGAAACCCCACCACCCTATGGCGCAAGTCGAGGAATCTGCAGCCCACATGGTCGCAGAACCGTCTCAACCTCTGATTCAGACCCTCCACTCGGCTCTGTACCAAAGGTCCGCAGTCAGTCCTGTCGACGATGCTGCAGATGGTGAGCTCTGCTTTCATCCCGCTAGCGAGACTGGCAGTCTTCACCAAATCAGATAGCCGCCGGAAGCCAGAGAGGATTTCCTCCGATCCATAGCGACACACATCATTGGTGCCGACATGAGCGACCACCTGCAGATGGGTGCACCCTGTACCCTTCATGGCATCCGGAAGGACCCTTTCCACATCTGGAATGACTCCCCCCGGTATGCACACGGAGTGCACTTTGGTTTTCTTCCCCTCCCTTGCTGCCATATCCCTAAGGGGCCCCATTACGCGCCTGACGTTGGAGCTCCCAACTACCAGTAAACCCACCCTCTGCGACTGCCCGGATCTTGCAGACTGAGGGGCAACCTCTGGAACAGGACAAGCAGCCATGTCAGGCTGAAGATCAGTATCAGCCTGAGACAGAGCCTGAAACCGGTTCGTCAGACAAACTGGAGAGGCCTTCCGTTCAGCCCTCCGGAATGTCTTTCGCCCCCTGCCACACCTTGAGACGACCTCCCACTCTACCACAGGTGAGGGATCAGCCTCAATGCGGGCAGTATCCCGGGCAACCACAGTCTTAGTCCGATCGGGGGATGCGTGGGACGAGCTGGCCGTCCCCGACAAACCCCCATCCGGACCCCCACAGTGATGCCCATTGGCAACAGCCTCAAGCTGTGTGACCGAAGCCAACACTGCCTGAAGCTGGGAGCGAAGGGATGCCAACTCAGCCTGCATCCGAACACAGCAGTTGCAGTCCCTATCCATGCTAAAAACTGTGCAAAGAACGTCTGAACTAATCTACAGAGAGCGCAAACAAAATGACACAAAATTGAAGCGGTTATTAAAATACAAGATTGCCTAGTAAATGCAGTAATGCTGCCACTTGTGCACTGCTGACACACTGCTCGGCGGCGGAAGGAGACTACGCGATTTAACACTATTCGAGTACTAAAACGTGATGCTACAACTCTCAAATACTATAATACGCCCGAAATTTATGAATTAAACAATGCAAGTACCAAAAACACGCAAAGAAATTAAGAATTAAACTATGTAACAAATGAGTGAGCTAGGAGTATACGACTTGCTGCTGCAGCTGCTTATCCAACGGCGGCAGGGAGCACACTGACTGTGACCAACCGACACTGGCCGTTCAAAACAAAAACAGTTGACAGACGACTACGCGAATTTACACTATTCAGGTACTAAAACGCGATGCTACAACTCTCAAATACTATAATACGCCCGATATTTATGAATTAAACAATGCAAGTACCAAAAACACGCAAAGAAATTAAGAATTAAACTATGTAACAAATGAGTGAGCTAGGAGTATACGACTTGCTGCTGCAGCTGCTTATCCAACGGCGGCAGGGAGCACACTGACTGTGACCAACCGACACTGGCCGTTCAAAACAAAAACAGTGCTACTCAGCTTCTTCTGCAATAATATGACGATCTGTTCCAAAACTGTTTTATAGCTGATATTGAAGTGTCACTGTGTAGTACTATATAAACTGCCAAGTACCGATGCCAACTTCATCTTTACTGTTCTCAAAAAAGTAAAACATTATATGAGGGACTAAGGTTTTCTGCAAGTTCAAAATGAATAAACAGCTGTGCCCTAGGCCTGTTAGTGGTGAAATCAAAAACTAAAATAAAATAAACATACTGTTGGCAATTGTTGTTACTGTTTGCAATAATATTTCTATTCCAAAAAACAGAAAGTAGTCCCATTTCTGGCACTTGCACTAAGTTACATTCCCGCTAATACACAATCACCAACAAGTTTACAACTTAAAAGAAATCTGGTAATTCTCTGGCAGTAGAATAGTACTGTAACAGAAATTATTTAAAGGAAAAGACACACTTAGGACTGCTAGACAATTTAAAAAAATCTGCTTCTCAGCAGCTCTCAAAGGCAACTAGGAGAAACTGTAAATGTTTTTCACTAGCATCATATTTACAAAAGTAAAACACAAGTTGCCTGTTGAACATTTTTCCCAGAGTACTGTAACATTACAGTATTCCTAGGCTCTCTGCAACACTCTTTACAGCAATATTCAGTTTTCACTTGCAGTCTCGGCTTTTAGTGACTCACAATTGTTGTAAATAAGCACTCCTGGCATACCTGACTTCAATGTAGCAAAATTCTATAACATACAATGTTACATGGAAATATATGTCATGAAACTACCTCTTAGATAACATATTAAAAGATATTAGTTTGTGAACATTGTCCTGTATCTAAAGTTCCTTATTTTAGTGTACTGTCAAACGGGGTGATTTCAGACACCGGAGCGAATTTGGATAGTAGGGTTATTTGCTCTTTGCAACCACATAGAAACAAAGAGTTACTTATTTTAACATCTGTGTGCCAATTATTTTAAGCGCAAGATTGCATTTATCGCTTTCCACAACTTTTATTTTGCGTCAGTTGTTTCCCTAGGTGAATAACTGACGAACAGTCTCAGTGTTTAAAATGCATGCATTATCGTAAAGTGGAAACTTTCTATTGTTGCATCGAGAGGGAAGTTATGGTAACCGTAATTGTCGATGCGCTCAGTAGCTAACAGCATAGAGACAATTTCTGTACAAGTTTGTAGAGTTTCTCGTGCAAGGTTATAAAATCACGACGGTTTTTGTAAAACTGTGTACTGTGTGGGGTAATTTCGTACAATGCCAAGAACATATAAGAGCAGGAGAGGTGCTACAGTATGGTGTAATTATGACCTGGAACTTTTAGATAAAGCTGTTCGTGATATTCAGAGTGGTAAATTATTGTACAGAAAAGCGTGTGATTTGTATGGTGTACCTAAATCAACCCTACAAAATAAAGTGCAGGAAGCACATCCAAAAAAAATGGGAGGACAGCCAGTGCTAAATAAAGAAGAAGAAATGTTGAAGCAAGGTGTCTTGAGGGCTGCACATTAGGTATTCCCCTTCACTAAATTGGATATTAGATATTTAGTTAAAGGCTACCTTGATAAATCTGGCTGAAAAGAGAGAAATTTCATAATAATTTGCCAGGAGAAGAATGGGTGCATTTATTCCCCAAAAGACAGTCAGAAGATCTTTCCGTTTGCTTAAGCGAAAATATTAAACAAACTCATGCAGAAGTGAACATATAGACTGTTAAGATGTTTTTCTCCAACATCAAGGCAAAGCTGGAAAATCTCCCACCTAGTAACATGATCAACTATGATGAAACCATCATTCCATATCACTTATTTGTAACAAAGGGCTACCTTAAAATGTGTAAAATGTCACCAAAATCAAATAAAAAGCATGTAGAATTTTTTTAAAAAAGGCAGTAACTGTCCGAATTTGCCCACTATATACTGTAACTTTGGACAGAGATTTAAAAAACACATGTGTCCAGAATCACTCCAATCCATTGGGTGACTTTGGACACTTTATTTAACTGCCTCAGATAAATATACCTACACATACACTTCCTGGTTCTGGGATATATTATTCATTACACATATATCCTACTACTTTCATAACAATCAATTTAATCTAACAATATATACAAAAGTTACAATCAAAATAATGACAACACTGTATGAAATCATGCTGTTTGAGGGCACATTACTGTGAATAAATTCTCAAATTGATTTAATTTTTATACTTCTCTGTAGGTTTACTGAGATGTTTGTAACTTTTTTTATTGCAGTCTTCCATGTCAGCCATTTTGTAAGCAGTTCTTAATATGTTAGGTATTTTGTATTACCTTTCTATAACTAGCTAATGACTTCTATACTGATGGAAAAAATCACAGTATCAAAACCTAATTAACATAGAGTAATGAAATTTTGAGAACACATTTGTCTAGTAACATATTTATGTGAGTAACACTGAAAGACCACAGGTTAATATAAGACGAGATAAACTATTACAAATGTGAAATGCTTGAACATCAATAACCAGTGTAACTACTTGATTGCAAACCTGCAAACATGCATGCATTGTATTGTACAGGTGTGAGATGTCAGTTTAGTGGGATGGTGTTCCATGCCTGTCACACTTGACTGGTCAATACAGGAAGGTTAATGATGTTTGTGGATGACCCTGGAGTTTTTGTCCAGTGATGTCACATATGTGCTTGATTGGAGACAGATCTGGTGATTAAGCAGGCCAAGGCAACATGTCAACACTGTGTAGAGCACATTGGGTTACAACAGCAGTGTATGAGTGAGTGTTATCCTGTCGAAAACACCCCCTGGAATGCTGTTAATGAACAGTGCTACAAGTCAAATCACCAGATAGACATACAAATTTGCAGTCAGGGTGTGTGGGATAACCACAAGAGTGCTCCTGCTGTCATACAAAATCACACCCCAGACCATAACACCAGGTGTGGGTCCAATATGTCTAGCATGCAGACAGGTTAAATGCAGGACCTGAACTGGGCTGCTCCTAGCTAACACATAGCCATCACTGGCACTGAGGCAGTACCAGCTTTCATCAGAAAACACAACAGACCTCTGCCCTGCCTTCCAATGAGTTCTCACTTGATACTACTGAAGTTGTAAATGGCAGTGGTTTGGGGTCATAGGAATGCACACTACAGGGCATCTGGTTCAGAGCTGACCTTAAAGTAACCAATTTGTAATAGTTTGTTGTGTCTCTGCAGTGCCAGCTGCTGCTCAGAATGCTGCTGTAGATGTAGTATGTCACCTGAGACATAAGCTGAACATGCTGGTCTCCCCTCTCAGTAGTGCCACGTGGCCGTCCGGAGCTGGACCTTCTTGTGACCGTATGTTCTCACGACCACCACTACCAGCAATCATGTACAATGGCTACATTCCTCATTCCTACCATTCTTTCTGCAATATTGCAGTAGGTATGTACAGCATCTCGTAGCCTTATTATACGACCATATTCAAACTCAGTGAGGTGTTGATGATGGCAACTTTGTCACCTTAAAGGCATTCGTGACTAACATCAAGTCAACATGTCCAGTCTTGAAGTTAACTAACAATCATGACCATTACACTCTTTTGCAAGTGGTACAAAATCTGAATAGACATTCTAATGTTTTTTGGACGACAAAAGACAGTGTGGTATTGGGTTGCAAGGCTCACATGTCTCTCAAGTCAGTTAACTTGCATGTTATGTGTAGCCGATCCACTTCTCTGGGTGATCACCTACATCAATCTCCCAGAAGCTTCTTCTCTGAAGACTATAACTGGTTAAAGGAATTTATTAAACTACTTTTCTATCCTTGAAATAATTTGGGTACTCATAGAATACTTTTCAGTTCAGTCACTTTATATTTTCAACGCCCACAGACAACAACTTCTGCAAGATAACTTAGGCCTTAAACATTAGACTCATTTACACAGATTCAAATATCATTGGTTTGATAACCGAATAATTTATGAACATCATACATGTGTCTTGCTTCATTCACAGCCAAGACATGAAGTAAGTTAAAAGTCTCTAGTCTCAAGTGAGTCCAATATGTGAATGTACATAGAAATGTATATTCAGTTGTTCATTAGTCTTTCAACACAGACACTAAAGAGCACAGAATACTACATAAACTTCTCTTGTTCTTCTCTACCCGTACATGGAAACTCTGTGGACCATACAGCAGGTACTTGTCTGCCACCATCCGGCCACCGGGTCCATCTTTTTCTTGTAACTGTGTTTTGACCTGCACATACAAGTAGTCGATGCGCAGTAAGGTGTATTCGTTTCTCCCACTCACCTCCAAAATATCAGGTGTTCTAAATGATGGAAGACTGCATGGGTCTAGAATTTACTCCAAAATTCTTGAAGCACTAAATGTAACCCCCCCCCCCTTTAAATTGAACATGCGATATTTTATACAATAATTATGTAAATTTATATCAAATACAATTCTAATAATATACATTCCAACATAGACATTTGTACTCATTTAGAATAAACTTTAGCTGATCTTTCATTTATTCTACTCTCACTCTATTTTGACATCAACCCTGAATATTCCATTGTGATCTGCTAAGTTTTTCTAATAGTTAGGATTCATTAGGACTCGGTCTCAGTTTCCAACTGAAAACTTCAGATGTTCACGACACTTGAGTACTTTATTCTTTATTCTCATTCTTTGTACTACTTCTTTAGTATGCAATGGTCTTATTATGTATAAATTTTTTGTAGGTTGGAGGAACTCTGGGCAAAATAAAAGCATTCCTATTGACACTCATAAAACATAATAATGCTACCAGTATAATTTCTACAAAGTTTTGTAATTGTTCTTTCCCCTCTAGAAACATTACCTATACCTCACATACGGGTTGATCCTACAAGTACCCTTCTCCTTCTGATTTGGTAGGTGCAACTCTTTTTTAATTCCTATTTTCCTATGGTACAGGTCAATCCCCTTCTTGGTGTCCCTGTCCACACAGTATAGATCAGCCTTTCTTAGGTCTGCCTATCTGCCCTTTTCATCCAATACATGCTGGGTGCGCCCCGCCCCCCCCCCCCCCCCCCCCCCCCTTATCCTTCTTGAGTAGGCCTCATGGTTCATTGCCCTAGTATACATCTTTATGTACACTATAACTAAATATTATCTGGCAAAACTAAAACCTACTTCACCCTTCATGCTCACTTTTTCATACTCCTCTTTTATACCCTAGAGTCCTCCTTTACTTATCAACTTCTATGTTTCCAGCATCTACTTCATGCCTACATACACTGTTCAATATATAATATTCTTACTTAGACCATAAGAGTCCCACTATCCTACAAGTCATCAGAACATTTGCTAGACTGACATTCCTGGATAATTATCACAATTAGTTTCTCCCTGACTTATGCTCATTAGTTATGCTCCTTATCAACATGATAATTTTTTTTCAAGTACCTAGGCGATGTAGAACCATCACAATGAACAACCATAAGTGCATATTTCGCTATGTGCACATTCTTACCCCCTACAACTCTTGACAGTTCTCACATCCTTTTAATCTGGACTTTCATTGTTTGTGTCTTCGTGTTATGGTGAGTGTATGTGGAAGTGTGGTGGGTAGCCTGATTCTTCAGCCTACTTATATGAAATAAGTTGAAGGTTATTGGTAACCACAGAAAATAAGAAGGACTTCAGCGATAGATGTATATGCATATGGAAGAGGGAAAGATAGACTGGTACTCAGATGAGAAGTAAGAAAGGAAAAAGTAGAAATGGTTGCTAAGATCAAAGAAGAGAAAGAAGATAGCCCCAAAGACAGGAAACCGTTCCCATCCGCCTTCTCCAGGATCCCAACTTCGCTGGTACTTGAATGAGAAGCCGGAGGGGGTATGAAGTTAAATGTCTCCTACAGAACGGACATTCTCATCTTCACCTTTGATGTCCCCAAAGAAAAATCTTAGCAACCCCTATGGAATGGCAAATGGTGAAGAATCAGTCACACTTGTCTGCAAGGGTTGTCTGAAAGGTGTGGTGTGTGTTTAGTGCTAGTCATGCTTGTACTTACACTACCCATCCCTTCCAAAATTAATACAACCCCTCCCATGTCTCATAAAAGGTGTAAAATGTTCTATAAAAAATAGAAAATTATACACTATGATAACATAGTTGTTTAGTCATTCAGTTTATACTATACTTTTATACACGCATAAAATCCTCTATTCAGTTTATCTAGTCTCGACATCACTCGGTTTAAATGGTACCATCATATTATACATTGCACTAATATAACATTCTATTCATTTCACGAATGTTAGTGTCGGCTTCCATTTAAACTCATCCTGTGACAACTGATCTCAGTGATGGAGTAGTTAACACAAGTACTGCACATTTGGGATTAAAGTCTCTATCTTACTATACATATGCAGCTTGTAATATGCAATAAGCTGTCTGGGCCATATATATTCTCAAGTTCATGATCTTATCCTTTTTTCAAACTTATTTGTAATGTTTCAAATTCAGTTTGTATAGTAGTACATGTCATGCTAACACAATTAACCCCTGTGATTAAAAAAACCAATTTCATAAAACTACTATACTACACAAACATAAATTTTCAGGGACCGATGACCGTAGCAGTCTGGTCCCTTTAATCCCCCAAACAAACCAACCAACCATAAATTTTCATTTATGTGAATATACATTATCATAATTGTTCTATTATGCTGCTGAGTGAATTTCATTTTCTGTAAATTATTTTTGATTTTATGTTCTATATTTCGATCTTAGTATGACCATATGTTTACTGATGTACTTTTGATCGATGTTAACTGGGTGTGAGTTGTGTTGTATGTTGTCTGGCGGGAAGGAAGGAAAGAGAAATGAAAAGTTTTCTGGAGTTGCGTGCAAATGGAATGTATTTTGCTGAGTGAACATTGTAATTAATGGCAGCGAGGCATCTAGAACTATTAAAATGAAAGTTATATACGAATCAGTTTGTTGTCTATGTTATTTCAAGAAATAAATCAACCTCTGGGGTTTCCAAACCTGGCTTCCAGACAGAAGAAATTTAAGTAACAGGTTGAAGGAGATCCTCAAAAACCAGATGAGTAATTTTCCTTTAAAAACTGCCACTAGACCCGGCCAACAATATTTTTACTCCATGAACATTTATTACAATGAAGGGCCATTCAATTGTGTGTAACAAGGGAGTTTTGTTGAAGTGATGCCATTGTGGCCAGGATACTTGTATGTTTGGATTTTTGACAGTGTTTATGTTTCAGGTGACCAAAAAACATAAAATTGTGTTGCAAAGTGTAATGATTTTAAACCAAATATGATTTTACATAGCACATGCGAAGAAATTTTATAATGATGCAACACTATGGATTGCATGATTGTAAAAGGTTGAAGCATTATTACTATCCAATCGAGGACAAAAATGAGCTAAGTAACAATTAAAACATTTATTTTTGTATTTTCTCAGTTGTGTGAACATTTTGACCAATTATTTTTTATTTAATTTTATTTTATTTTTTTGCATTGATAATTTATGAACAATTTTACAAAAAATGGATTGTGATCTGAACAATGAAATAATTATGTTGCACCTACATAAGCTAGAAATCTCTTTGGTTTCTGAATATGCTAGAAATGGCACTGAATTCAAACGATGGCCACTTCATCAGTTAGGAAAAATTGCAACACTTCCCCTCTCAGTGGACATCATAAGAAAGTAACTTAAAGTTTCACAATATTACATTCCAATATTAAACATAAGAACACAAATGAGACAAAAGTTATCTGGTAGGTAGTACAACAGGAAACAACACTTATTTTAATCCTAACATGTCTCTGACTCTCTCACTTTTAATACCACTGAGACCATTAGTTAAAATGACTGCCTCATTGTCATTATTTGACACATACTTAAATTTAAGAAAACCATCTAAGACAATCTGTCTGACTTTCTGATATCACATCCTGAAATTTTTGGTCCTTACCGATATGCCCTTTTCCTTGGAATTTCAAAGACACCTGTGTAGTCAGCATGGAACTACAGGGGGATATAGCAAATTTTGAACACTTCATCTTGTTTAGGAAATCTACAAACCATTCCACCTCCTTACATGTCTCAAACATGGCAATGCATTCAGCTTCTACTGTGGCGGTCGCTACAGTGGATTGCCTTTTACTCTTCCAGCTGATAGCTGCCCCAGCTAACAAAACTATGTACTCTGTTATAGACTTACTATCAGCTGGATCATTTGCCCAGTCGGCATCACTGAATGCTCTAGAATCAGAACAATCAGCTCTGAAGTATAAACTCAAATCCTGAGTTTGCAGTAGGTAGCAAAGCACTGTTTTTACACAGCCAAGTGAGAAACACATGTTTTAGAATTGAAATGACCCAAACTTCCTGCAATGAAGGCAATATCAGGCTGAGTACATGTAGAGATGTACAACAAACAACCCACTGCCTTTTGGTACAATTTTTGGTCAAATGGCTTATCATTCTTGTCTTGGCTGAAATGATTGTCACTACATGGTGTAGCTATGCCCTTGCAGTCATGTATTTTAAATTCTCTTAGTGTCTGTTGAATGTAGCTAGTTTGGTTTAATTTCACCTGCCCTTGAGACTGTTCACTCTCATGTGCTACAATAAACAACTTTCCATCCATTTCTTTAATGTTAATGTGTGATTTTGAAACATTCTTGAATGTTAAAATCCTCTCTTCCTCATCTATTACAACAACATCATCAACATGAACCTTGTATTGGGACACCCTTTCCTAATATTACCTTTTTTATAGAAATAACCAATACCGTTTATACTATTGATTCTTGTATAGGTGAGCATTATCTCAGCTGTTTAACTAAAAGAATCCATATGATTTTGTATACACTGTATTATACTTCAGACTAAAATGTATAAAAAGAAATTAATTTGTTACATTCTGTATGCACAGTTAAAATTATTGTCCTTTAAGAAACATTTGAAATTATGAAATATCTGGCATACTTAAAATCCATATTATTAATTGCACGATGTGAAGCAAATTATTAAATTTATTTGTGGATACACTTATAAGATAAGGATATAATGTGGTAAAGATTCTTCTTTTGTCAAGAAAGTTTGTAAGCTCCTTTTTTCTTTGTAAACTCTTTGGAATATTGTGAGTTCTGCAGAATGTTAGGAGTAATGGGCATGCTTCTGATGGAAGCACACACGTGCTTCTAATTTTGTCTACAACAATGTAATTCATGGCTTTATGAAAATTGAGATTGTGAAGAATGGGACAAAATAAAAGAAAATCATAGCAAAGATAGTACTTCATCAGTTATTTAGTCATCTGGAACCATGGAGGTAAGAATAAGGGGAGATGGCGCTACGTATCCCAGCCGTACTATGTTTTGAAGCCATGGGGGTGTGGCTCGCTGCCATGACACTCTGACCAAAACATTGCCAGTGTGCTATAGCGCTGCGTGTATTACAGTCGCTGATTGCACCATATATGCATGTAACGTCATCAGATTGGTTGTTTCAAAGTTTTTGTTTAAAATAAAATCTCAAAAAGTGAAATTCCGCGTTTCTTCTGATTAAAAACAGTTTTTAATGTAATATTACAAATAGCTAGCTTTCAATGTAAACGATACAATTTTGTTAATTCAGTAATAAACGTGTATCACAAACTAAATAATAGAAACTGAAAACTAAGTTAGCTATACCCTCCATCCAAAGCCCCATAAATACATCTTGTTTGTAATATGTACTGGGACATTTCAGTTACGTTACACTACTGGGAAACACTGTTCATTACCACCAATATTTACTGAAATACGGTACATAGAATGGCAAATCTACACAGTGTCCTGTTTAGGCCTATACTTTACGCCAGTTAATGTAGTGTTAGCTTTTAATTTGTTACATGATGAAGACAAAGTGAGTTACTCAACACTTCGATTATCGACGATACATACGTTTTATACTGAAACGTGAACTTGAAAACTAAGAATTTAATTCTTTGAATTAACATACCTTTTGCAAATGTTTTGTGTGTATAGGGAAAACTGATGGTACAGCATTTTCTCGGAGCCTTACTGTTGAAAGGGAAGTTCGATCTATGTCCTCTTCTCGGAAATTCTGAGAACATATAATGCTCCATTTAGACGCACACCAATTCTTCCTCCTCATGGCATTCTCCCTCAGAGCTTTCCGACTTTTATTTTTAGGAAATCTAAAATCATACAGGAGAAAAACACGCTATAGTACAAGTACCGATGTAGCACACGTTCATTCACAATGAAGTTGTAAAATCACACTTAACGAGACAACCTACACATGAAATGTTATTCCCTTCAATTTCACATCACAATCAGAACAATTCGTACATCCGAACACCACACAACTCACTATAATAGCGCAAAATCCTTCCAAAAGTGAGCGACAAGCCTATGCACACAAGCTTACAGCAGCAATGTTTTGGTCGGATTGAGATGACTACCCTCGGCTTCACATAGCTTCACAGCTGTGATGTCACGGCGTCTCCCTCTATTCTTACCTCCATGTCTGGAACCCAGTAAGTCAAAATTTCAGCCGCTGCAAGAGTGTACCCCTAGCTGCAAGAACTGGAGCCAACAACAAGAGAAAATGAAGATAAGTAAAAAGTTTTTCTTTTGTATATCTTACTCCTATGCAAGCTTTCAAAATTTGTGCACAGACAGAGAATTTTAATGGTGTTGTGTGGGAGGGTAAGATTACAAGTGGAGGCCTGTCCAGGATCTGTTGACTAATAACAAAGTTTTGTCTATTGCAGAAGAAGAAAGGATAATTATTTGTGTATTTACAGTTTTTATGTAAATGAACTTCAATCACGTGATGAAAGAAGACCCAATAACTGCCCAACATAGTTGGATCAACTGTGATGAGATTATAGCAGCAATAACGGACAGGATGAATTGAAAGAGGACTTTACAACTACGATGAGGGCCATCAATAAGAAAAAAGATAAGTGCACACTATTTATGAAATTAATTTTTTTGGTGGACTCATACGATTACTAGGAAAATGAATAGAGGCAAGGGTAGTAGTGAGGAAGTGAAAACTGTAGGATGTAGCCTAGACATGTTTGAATCAAGTGAAAGTGTAGTCAGCAAAGAAACAGTTAAAACTGACGTTATGCAGTTGATTTGCCAAAATTGAGTGCAGTTAATGATCAGTTAATAGAAATATAAACAGATAACAATAGCAAATTCAGTGCAGTTAATGATCAGTTAACAGAAATAAAAGCAGATAACATTAGCAAATTTAGTGTAGTCAATAATGGAAATGCCGTGTGGCTAGTGCCTCCCGTTGGGTAGACCGTTCGCCTGGTGCAAGTCTTTCGAGTTGGCCCCACTTCGGCGACTTCTGTGTCAATGGGGATGAAATGATGTTGATAAGGACAACACAACACCCAGTCCTTGACTGGAGAAAATCTGCAATCCACCAGGGGCGGACAGTGTAGTCAATCAGTTAATGGAAATACAAACTGAAAACAATGATAAAATGGACAGGGTACAATATCAAACAGAACAACTTAGTAAGCAGGTTTCTGAGATAAAAAAATGAGTTGTCAGATGAATTAAAAAGTGTGAATGGAAAAGTTGATATATTAGAAAACAAATTTATTGTTTTGGAAAATGAGATAGTTGTACAATCCAGAAATCAGGAGAAGAATGTTAATGGTGTCAGAGTTCAACAGAAGGCCCTACAGGAAAAAATGGAACAGAAAATTAGTAGTTTAGATCAAAAAAGTTTAAATGTTGAAAGCAGTATGCTAACTAATGTAAATGTTTTATATCAAAAAATTTCAGTAGTTCAGGAAAATTGCATTCACACACAACAATCTGTATTTAAATAATGTTATTGCATGGTCCAAAAGTTTTCCATCAGACAATTTACATCCAGTGCATTTTCTACACCACTGTAGCGATAGTTTTGTGTCAAGCATGAGTGACGATCAAAAAATTAAATTTCTTTAAAAATGCTTGAAGGTGAAGCTCTGCCTTGGCTAAATCTAAATTTAAGTCAGTGTGAGACATATCAAAGTTTCAAAATAAGTTTTTTAAATAAATTTTGGTCTGAAGATGAGAAATGGAGAATAGTCCAAATTATATGAATAAGGACGGTACCCTGAAAAAGTTCTGTAAGAATCAGCTTAGGAAATTAACACACCTTGACAAACCATTTGATGAAATTACATTGATTGATGCACTAAAAAGGAGATTACCAGAAAGGTTGCAGTGGGATTTAGAACATGGACCTTACAATTATCTCGAACAATTTTTATGTTATGTTGACAGGCTGGATAGGGTAGCAGAAAGAAGCATATACCATAACAATCGCAATGATAGCGATCAAAATGGTAACAACTACAGAAACAGAGATAGTGGTAACTTCTGTCAGGTCAAAATGGTAACAGAGACAGAAATTTTGAACATCAGCAGGATAGGAATAATGGGGATAACTATGGTCAATTTAGTAGGAAAAACAATCATAGAGGTAACTACTTGGGAAACAGCAATCTGTCTCAATGAAGGTCCACAGTTTTGGGGCAAGGAAACACAAGTGCAGGACTCCCAATTTACACTTTCAATTAGACAACAATAACAGTATTAATAATGTGGCACAGGTATCTGAAGTTGAACAGAAGGAACATCAGATTTCTCATTTATGATTTGATCAAAATTTTTGGAATACTATGTTTAATTGTAGTGATGTAGGTACTAATCACAAACCAGAATGTGAGAGTAATGAGAATTTTGATGTAGTATGTGCGAATGATTTCTTCTCTTGGTCAGAAAACAGTGTTATTGATATATGTAAAATGGATGATGACTGTATTGGATCTGAATTAGGTGGCAGTTTTGATGTAGATGTGAATGGTAGCTGTGAAATGACTGAAGGTGGTTATTGCAAATGAATGTAGGTTAGGTGAATGACTTTGATGGTGATGAGGTTTGCACTGTTAATCATGTTACTGATGAAGCAATTTTGGAAGAATATGATGATGATGAGTATCAGGTTTTTGTGGAGTTAGAGTTGTTTGTGAATATAGGTAAGGTAAGTGATGTATATGATGATGTAAATGAGAGTCATGGAATACCAGTCAGATCAAAGCAGTTTTTCAGTAATGTCATGCAGAGTAATGATCCAAACAGTAAAGGTTAGTTATCTGTAATCTTGAAATTTGTTTGGAACCAGATTGATGATAACATAGATAAATGTGCATTTTTAAATGAGTTAGCTGTGGTTAGTCAAAATTTGTATCCATATTGGTGGAATGAAGTGAAAGTAGATCTAAGTAGGAAATGTAATTTTGACAGTAATATATTTTGTGTTCCTTTTGTAATAAGTCATGTTAGTTGTGCTATGGAATCCAATCCGTGAGTTCAATCTTTACCTGACACATGAGTAACCAAAGTAATGCTATGATACCAGTAAAGTTGATAAAACCCTGCAAGAACAGTATGGATGTAGCTTTTGATGAAATTGAAAGTGATCTCTTACATGATGTGTCTAAAAACAGAAATGATGATTCAGATTTTGGATGACCTTGCATAAAGATTAAGAGTGATCAATGGGAAGGGAACTGTTTGATTGATACAGGTAGCCCAATTTGTAGCATATCTGAACAATTTAGAGACAAGATCCACCATACTAAGAATTTTGTGGAAATGTTCATTGCTTGTGTAAAGATAAGAGGAACTACTGGTAAGCAAAGCAAGTATGTAAAATGTCAAGTACTGTTAATGTTTAGTATAGAGGACAAGGCCTATGAACATGAATGCATAATGATACATAGTCTAGAATAAAATCTCCACTATGTCTGTAGATTTATAAGACTAAATAATTGTGTTTTGTTTGTCATGAATGTAGTATGTAAGCTGATGAAGTTTCTAGAGTTCTGTCTTATCCATTGACTGGGTTTCAATCTAGCTATATATTTATAAAACTATATAACTGTTTTTTGTTTGTCTGGAATTTAGTATGTGAAATGATGTGATTTTGGAAGTTCTGTCTTGTCTATTGACTGAGCTAAAATCTGATACACTATACAGTTGTGATCTGTAAAAGGTATGTGCTTTAGAATTTGATACATATATGCCTTGAGACTGAATGAGTAGATCTTTTTACAGTTTTGAAATGGGACAATATTCATAATTTGTACTGCAATAGTATCTGAGCATATCTGTGTGTATTACCTTATTAGTCCATTTTTATTGCATGTAACTCTGTTTATTCATGTTTCATAAGTGAACACTTTTTAATTTCACCTGACATAAATCCCATATAATTGACTTTGAAAAGTTACTAAGGAGAACATATCTCATGTGATGTGAAGAAGGTATTGAACAACATATTTAATACAAAAAAACAATGTTTCAGGATGTGATGTGAATGCTAGACAGTAAGTCACCTACCTGTTGGAGCATGTGATGAGAACTCTAAGGAAGAAACTGAAAGATGTGGGTGGATCCACTCCCCACTCTGCTCTATGGCTGTACCCTGCTGGACCAGTCAACTTGCAAGAGATTGTGGGTGCTGGGTAATGTACTTGAGCATCTGTTGACTGGATCTGTGTTGTGACTGATATTTATGAATTGTTAACCAAGACTGCTAAAGACAGTGTTATTCAGCATAAATTGATGTTTTTTCAAGCAGGGGGATTGACGTTCCAATACATTATGTAACTTGAAATCACTATGTATTTTTTTATCAGCTGTAAATGAATCTTCTAGGTCTTTGTGTACATAGGTTAGTTTGTATGGACAATTAACAAATAGTGTGGCTGACATCTACTAGTATAAACAATATAACAAGATGTACACATGTCTGCTTTTATACACTGATTCTGGTCCTCAAGCTGCTGGATTGTGTCATTATTCAAAGCTAATTATGACACTGTTTACCTGTATTTATCCTGAATATTCCAATATTGTATCTGATTGGAACTTGAGTTGTGGACAGACTCACCCTGGTCATCGCAACTGTGTGTGTGTACTCAAGGAGAGCGTACAACCATTTTTTGAGATTAGATGATTCTTACAATTACTCTTTGCATATGATTGAACTGACTCTTATAATTATTAACTTTATTCATTTTGCTGTGTCGAAACTTTTTTTGCTGGTTTGTACCCAGTGTGGTTTGGATTCATGGGTCGGTCCCCACACTGTAAACATAGGCCCTAATATTTGTCCATTATTTCGTCTTTTCATGAGTCAACATGTCCTTAAACAGTATGGTTTATGTGGCTGATTGATCCCTTCTCACGATTGAATATATTCTTCTGCTCTGTACCTGTCGACTCATTCATCTAATACTTAGGCTCTGAAATTTTTTTCTCTTCTCTTTTTTAGATTTTGAAGGTTTGATTGTATGGATTAAACTTAAAATTTGATATTCTAATAATTTACTTTGTCTCTGTAGTTATTTCTATAGTTTAGTGGTGTAATATTGTAGTTTTGATTTTGTATTATTTGTCCAGTGACAGTATGTTCCACAGATCTGAAAATCTGAATTCTATATCCTGATATATATTTACAGATTATGACTTGTATAGTAGATATTATTCTTTTCTGTAATATGTTATGTATCAGATACTTCTATTCATCCATATGCTATCCTGGGCATCATTATGTACACTGTTTGGCAAACATCATAGTCTGTCACAAACTATTGTAAGCATACTGTTTCCAAATTTTGTGAGGGGGATATTGTTATGGGACACACTTTTCTAACATTACCTTTTTTATATAGAAATAACTGATACCATTTATGCTAGTGATTCTTATATATGTGAATGTTATCTCAGCTGTTTAACTAAAAGAATTTCATATGATTTTGTATACAATGTATTATATTTCAGACTAAAATGTATAAAAAGAAATTAATATGCACAATTAAAATTACTCTCTTTACAGAAATATTTGAAATTACAAACTATCTGGCATACTTAAAATTCATATTATTAATTGCACAGTGTAAAGTGAATTATTAAATTTATTTCTGGATTCATTTATAAGATAAGGATATAATGTGGTAAAGATTCTTCTTTTGTCAAGAAAGTTTGTAAGCTCTTTTTCTTTGTAAACTCTTTGGAATATTGTGAGTTCTGCAGAATGTTAGGAGTAGTGGGCGTGCTTCTAATGGAAGCACACATGTGCTTCTAATTTTGTCTACAACAATGTAATTCATGGCTTTATGAAAATTGAGATTGTGAAGTCAGTATGATATAGAAGAATGGGACAAAATAAAAGAAAATCATAGCAAAGATAGTACTTCATCAGTTATTTTAGTCATCTGGAACCCAGTAAGTCAAAATTTCAGCCGCTGCAAGAATGTACCCCTAGCTGCAAGAACTGGAGCCAACAACAAGAGAAAATGAAGATAAGTAAAAAGTTTTTCTTTTGTATATCTTACTCCTCTCCAAGCTTTCAAAATTTGTGCAGAGACAGAGAATTTTAGTGGTTAGATTAGATTAGATTTACTTTCATTCCAATTGATCCGTAGTGAGGAGGTCCTCCAGGATGTGGAACATGTCAGAAAAACAACAATAAATGACAAATATTTACAACTAAAACAAATAAGCTAATGTACCATTCCACAGGTCCCAAGTGGAATGATCGTCATATTTTAATGAACACTAAGAGTCATTTTACAAATACTAATGCACTGAATTTAAAATAAAAAAAGTTTTTTATTTATTTATAAGGTAATAAACATGTAATACAACTACTGAAATACTTATTTACAATGAACACATTACTGCACTGAAATGGTGCAGAAGTTAGATTATACTTACACACAACCACACACACACACACACACACACACACACAGACACACAAATTTTCAGTGAACACATTACTGCACTGAAATTGTGCAGAAGTTATGTTGTACTTATATACAAATCAGTTGGTTTTACTAAGAAATTCATCAATGGAGTAGAAGGAGTTGGCCACCAATAAATCCTTTAGGCTTCTCTTAAACTGAATTTCATTGGTTGTTAAGCTTTTTATGGCTGCTGGCAAGTTATTGAAAATGTGTGTTCCTGAATAATGCACACCTTTTTGTACAAGACTAAGTGACTTTAAATCCTTGTGAAGATTATTCTTATTTCTAGTATTGATTCCATGAATTGAGCTGTTGGTTTGAAAAAGTGATATATTTTTAATGACAAATTTCATTAGGGAATAAATATATTGGGAAGCTGTAGTTAGTATCCCTAGTTCCCTAAACAGGCTTCTGCAGGATGTTCTTGAGTTCACACCACATATAATTCTTACTGCACCAGTTCTGTGGTGTGCTCCTCCCAGTTGAATTTATTATCAAGCTGTAATCCCAAGAATTTAACACTGTCCACTTCTTCTATCTTCTTGTCATCATATGTTAGACATATACTCTTGGGACACCCCTTACAAGTTCTGAACTGCATGTAGTGTGTTTTTTCAAAGTTTAGTGACAAAGAATTGGCTAGGAACCAGTGATTAATGTCCACAAATATTTTATTGTCTGATCTTTCTAAGACTACACTTGATTTGCTATTTATTGCAATGTTTGTATCATCGGCAAACAAAACAAACTTGGCATCTGGTAATGTTACTGATGAAAGGTCATTGATATACACAAGGAAAAGTAAGGGCCCCAAAATGGAACCTTGTGGGACCCCACATGTAATTAACTCCCAGTTGGATGATGCCTGATAGCTTGATACATGTCTCTTTCCTAATAACACCCTTTGTTTCCTGCCAGAGATATAAGATTTGAACCATTTTGCAGCATTTCCTGTTACACTATAATATTCTAGTTTACTTAAAAGGATATTGTGATTTACACAGTCAAATGCCTTTGACAGATCACAAAATATACCAGTTGCCTGCAATTTTTTGTCTAATGAATTAAGTACATTTTCACTGTAAGTGTAGATAGCCTTCTCAATATCAGAACCTTTTAGAAATCCAAACTGTGACTTTGACAGTATGTTATTTGAGATAAGATGGTTATAAAGACGACTGTACATTACTTTTTCGAAAATTTTTGAGAATGCTGGCAACAGTGAAATTGGACGGAAATTTGATGCTATTTCTTTATCTCCCTTCTTAAACAGTGGCTTAACTTCAGCATATTTCAGCCATTCAGGAAATATTCCACTGATAAACGACTGGTTACACAGATAGCTTAATATGTTACTTAGCTCAGAATCACATTCTTTAATTAACTTTGTTGATATTTCATCATACCCACTAGATGTTTTTGATTTTAAAGATTTTATGATGGACATTATTTCTGTTGGGGTAGTGAGGGTCAAATTCATATTATGGAAGTTACTTGAAATGTCTGGTCTAAGGTAATCCATAGCAGCATCTACCGAACCTGACAACCCCATCTTTTCAGTAACAGTTATAAAATGTTTGTTAAAAAGTTCTGCAACACTATACACATCTGTCACCAATGCATCATTTACTCTTAATGCTATTTGTTCCTCTTCATGTCTGGTTCTACCGGTCTCCTCCTTCACTATATCCCATATTGTCTTTATTTTGTTATCTGCTATGACTATCTTTTCCTTGTAATATATTTGCTTTGACATCCGTATTACAGTCTTTAATATTTTGCAGTATTTCTTATAATGTGCTATAGCATCAACATTGGAAATGTTTCGGATTGACAGATACAGTTTTCTTTTGGTTTTACAAGATACCCCTATTCCTCGAGTAATCCATGGCTTCTTTGTAGACTTTGCTCTAACCTTGGTAAGTTTTGGGGGAAAGCAGTGTTCGAATAAGGTAAGCACTTTATTAGCAAAAATGTTATATTTTTTATTCATGCCATGAGCACTGTAAACATCAGTCCAGTGAATGTCTCTGAGGAGAGTCCTAAAATAATCAATTTTTGGCTTATTGATTACCCTCTTGAGCTCAGATTTAACAGATTTTATGTCCTGTTCAGTATTAACTTTTAACAGAAGGAACTGCATGTCATGGTCTGAGAGGCCATTGGCTATTGGTTTTGTAATATAATTTTGTTCATTTGACTTTTCTATAAAGATATTATCAATGGCTGTTTGTGAGCAAGTGGCTATCCTAGTGGGGAACTTTACTGTGGGAATTAAGTTGAATGATAGTGTTACTAACTCAAATAAGTTCTTATTGGGAGAGTCTTTAAGGAAATCTACATTGAAATCACCAGCAACCACTATTTCTTTGTTTTTGGTTGTTAAATGGGCCAGTACAGCTTCGAGGTGGTTTACAAACAGATTAAAGTTACCTGCAGGTGCTCGATATATACTTAATATCATGAAAGATTTTTTGTGAAAATCTAATTCTGTTGCACATGCTTCCATATGCTGTTCTAGGCAAAATTAATGAATGTCTATGTTCTTAAATTTATGACAGTTCCTGATGAATGTGGCAACTCCTCCTTTCTCCATTTCTGATCTACAAAAGTGAGACGCTAACCTAAACCCTGTAAGACTTAAAAGTTCTATACCAGTGGTCACATGATGTTCGGAGAGGCAGATTATGTCAGCTGGGTTTGAAGACTCTAATTCATCTATGCAGATAGTTAATTCATTAATTTTATTTCTCAGTCCTCGAATATTTTGATGCAATAAAGATAGCTGACATTTCACATTGACTGAGTTAAAATTGGGTGGAGTTAAAATATCTGCTGACAGTTGAAAATTCTTAACCAATGGCTGTTTATGTTGATGTAATAAGCTGGAATTATGTTTTTTGATTTCTTTCTCAAACTGAAGGTTTGTCTCAGTTCTAACCTCTCTTAAAATTTGTTTTCTTTCTGTCCTCCCTGCCCTAAAAAAGGGTCTTTTCTGAATCCTATAACCACTGGTATTTTACCACTCATGACAGTGCCTCCCCCCTTTAACTTTCTTGCTATTTCCCCAGCCAATTTACCCTTCCCCTTCCTGTTGAGGTGAAGGCCATGCCTAGTATAATCCCACCTACTGATAGAATCAACATGAACCACACCAATGTGTGACCCCGCACCCGACACGAACAGCCGTTCCAGCTCCAAATTAACTCTCTTGACAGAAGAGTTCAAATGAGGTCGGTCATGGCGCCCAAGAACAGATACAAACTCAACACTAGTATGCTTCGATGCTGATGCAATCTTCGCCAGGTCACACTCTATGCTGTACCCAGGATCTCTGTCAATACTGTTACCTGCCCCACCCACTATAACCACGGTGTTGTGTGGAACTGTAAAATTACAACATGAACTATCGCATGATTAGAGAAGAATATACAAGGATCTTTTTCACCCCGTTTCAGACCTAACATTATCATAACAGAGCAGAAAATATCATTCCAATCCTTTCCTGCCTGGTGAATTCCATACAATCTCTTACAGTGCCACTTATGGGGCTATTCAGATAAGCAGTTTCTACATCAGTGTGTTTGATTTTCCATCCCCTTAGTACTGCTCAGAACCCTCGAGCTACTTTGTCTCTTCACTGGGCTGTAGCTTTTCCATTGTGCTACTCCACATATCTGGCTATAACCCAAAGTTTTGCTTTGTTGTAAATACCCACTTACTTCCTATAAAATGAACAGCTTTTGATCCGTCAACAAGTTGTCCTGTGATATAGCATTTTAGGTTACTCATCTCTGACTTCAAAGCCTTACACCATTTATCCATGTGAACTTAGGCTAAAGTCTCTTCTACTGGTGTTAGACCAGACAGGTTCACTTGACAGATGGTAGCTAAGAAACATGCAAAGAGACATGAGCACAGTTTTTCAGTTTCACCAGACATGAAGATCATTGTAACTCTACTTTGCTGTCAGCACTAGAAACACCACTTCCCAAGTCCATATCACACTCCTCACACACATCAGTATTTCAGTGCTGGTAACTACTCTGCTTATGTATCATAACTATCTTCTCCTTCGACCCCAGATTGGCCCCAATCTCCTCGAACAGCTGTTGACTCAACTGCATTGTCTACAACTGGTCAAGCATTCCTCGATGGTGTGTCTTTGTCACCTGATGATCTGCAATCAAGAGATACTGTTGATCTAGGAAGCTCAACTGCACTGAATTGGCGTCATCTGCTGTCACCTCATTGGTGTGTGAATCAACTTTTGTTGTCTGCTTTGTTTTACTTCCTCTGGAAGGCCCGGTTCCTTGTTTTCCATAGCCTTCAGAGGGAATTCTCTCTCGTCAAAGATGACATTTCTTCTCAAAAAGATCTTTCTCTGTCGGAGGCTCCACAGACAATATCCTTTTGATCTTGCTGCTATTCCAAGATAAACATATTCTTCGCTCATTCCTCAAGTTTGTCAGATGTCAATGTGCTTGTCAAACTCTGCAGTCAAACACTTTGAGCACTTTCAAATCTTCTTTAACAAGTTCTTTTTGCTTCCAGACTTCATATGGGTTGTTCTCACCAAGGGATCTTGTTGGGCATCTATTTTGGATGCAGCAGGCCAACGTCAGAGCTCCCCCCACAAAACCTGTTGGGCAAACCACCTTGTGATGGATGTAAGTGTTTGATTCGGGTGTTCAGCTTTTTCGTTGGCTGCAGGAGAGTAAACTGTGCTTTCCTGGTGTAATATTCCCTCTTCCTTGAATAACTTTTCAGATTTGCTGTTGATGTACTGAGTTCCATTGTCCAATTGGAAACTTTCCAGTTGCCTCTATATCTCACACTCTGCACATCCCTTAAAATTGACAAAGGACTCAGACATATCACTCTTCTGCTTTAGTACTTTCACTATTGAATATCTTGAGTGATTATATAGTAGTGTAATAATGTGCTATTGAGTCTGTCTAATATGTTGTTGTTGTTGTCTTCAGTCCTGAGACTGGTTTGATACAGTTCTCCATGCTACTCTATCCTGTGCAAGCTTCTTCATCTCCCAGTACTTACTGCAACCTACATCCTTCTGAATCTGCTTACTGTATTCATATCTTGGTCTCCCTCTACGATTTTTACCCTCCACGCTGCCCTCCAATGCTAAATTTGTGATCCCTTGGTGCCTCAGAACATGTCCTACCAACCGGTCCCTTCTTCTTGTCAAGTTGTGCCACAAACTCTTCTTCTCCCCAATTCTGTTCAATACCTCCTCATTAGTTATGTGATCTACCCATCTAATCTTCAGCATTCTTCTGTAGCACCACATTTCGAAAGCTTCTATTCTCTTCTTGTCTAAACTGTTTATCGTCTATGTTTCACTTCCATACATGGCTACACTCCATACAAATACTTTCAGAAACGACTTCCAGATACTTAAATCTATACTCAATTTTAACAAATTTCTTTTCTTCAGAAATGCTTTCCTTGCCATTGCCAGTCTACATTTTATATCCTCTCCACTTCAATCATCATCAGTTATTTTGCTCCCCAAATAGCAAAACTTCTTTACCACTTTAAGTGTCTCATTTCCTAATCTAATTCCCTCAGCATCACCTGACTTAATTTGACTACATTCCATTATCCTTGTTTTGCTTTTGTTGATGTACATGTTATACCATCCTTTCAAGACACTGTCCATTCCGTTCAACTGCTCTTCCAAGTCCTTTGCTGTCTGGCACAATTACAATGTCATCGGCGAACCTTAAAGTTTTTATTTCTTCTCCAAGGATTTTAATACCTACTCCGAATTTTTCTTTTGTTTCCTTTGCTGCTTGCTCAATATACAGATTGAATAACATCGGGGACAGGCTACAACCCTGTCTCACTCCCTTCCCAACCGCTGCTTCCCTTTCATGCCCCTCAACTCTTATAACTGCCATCTGCTTTCTGTACAAATTATAAATAGCCTTTCACTCCCTGTATTTTACCCCTGCCATCTTTAGAATTTGAAAGAGAGTATTCCAGTCAACATTGTTGAAAGCTTTCTCTAAGTCTACAAATGCTAGAAATGTAGGTTTGCCTTTCCTTAATCTATTTTCTAAGATAAGTCATAGGGTCAGTATTGCCTCATGTGTTCCAACATTTCTGCGGAATCCAAACTGATCTTCCCCAAGGTCAGCTTCTACCAGTTTTTCCATTAGTCTGTAAAGAATTTGCGTTAGTATTTTGCAACTGTGACTTATTAAACTGATAGTTCGGTAATTTTCACATCTGTCAACACCTGCTTTCTTTGGGATTGGAATTATTATATTCTTCTTGAAGTATGAGGGTATTTCACCTGTCTCATACATCTTGCTCACCAGATGGAAGAGTTTTGTCACACTGGCTCTCAGTAGTTCTAATGGAATGTTGTCTACTCCCGGGGCCTTGTTTCGACTCAGGTCTTACAGTGCTCTGTCAAACTGTTCACGCAGTATCGTATCTCCCATTTCATCTTCATCTACATCCTCTTCCATTTCCATAATATTGTCCTCAAGTACATCACCCTTGTGTAGACCCTCGATATACTCCTTCCACCTTTCTGCTTTCCCTTCTTTGCTTAGAACTGGGTTTCCATCTGAGCTCTTGATATTCATACAAGTGGTTCTCTTTTCTCCAAAGGTCTCTTTAATTTTACTGTAGGCAGTATCTATCTTACCCCTAGTCAGATAAGCCTCTACATCCTTACATTTATCCTCTAGCCATCCCTGCTTAATCATTTTGCACTTTATATTGATCTCATTTTTGAGACGTTTGTATTCCTTTTTGCCTGCTTCATTTACTGCATTTTTATATTTTCTTCTTTCATCAATTAAATTCAATGTTTCTTCTGTTACCCAAAGATCTCTACTAGCCCTCGTCTTTTTACCTACTTGATCCTCTGCTGCCTTCACTACTTCATCCTTCAGAGCTACCCATTCTTCTTCTACTGTATTTCTTTCCCCCATTCCTGTCAATTGTTCCCTTATGCTCTCCCTGAAACTCTCTACAACCTCTGGTTTAGTCAGTTTATCCAGGTCCCATCTCCTCAAATTCCCACCTTTTTGCAGTTTCTTCAGTTTTAATCTACAGTTCATAACCAATAGATTGTGGTCAGAGTCCACATCTGCCCCTGGAAATGTCTTAGAATTTAAAAACTGGTTCCTAAATCTCTGTCTTACCATTATACAATCTATCTGATACCTTCTAGTATCTCCAGGATTCTTCCATGTATGATTCTTGAACCAAGTGTTAGCTATGATTAAGTTATGCTCTGTGCAAAATTCTACCAGACGGTTTCCTCTATCATTTCTCCCCCCCAATCCATATTCACCCACTATGTTTCCTTCTCTCCCTTTTCCTACTCTCGAATTCCAGTCACCCATGACTATTAAATTTTCATCTCCCTTCACTACCTGAATAATTTCTTTTATCTCATCATACATTTCATCAATTTCGTTATCATCTGCAGAGCCAGTTTGCATATAAACTTGAACTACCGTAGTAGGTATGGGCTTCGTGTCTATCTTGGCCTCAATAATGCGTTCACTATGCTGTTTGTATTAGCTTACCTGTACTCCTATTTTTTTATTCATTAGTAAACCTACTCCTGCATTACCCCTATTTGATTTTGTATTTATAACCCTGTATTCACCTGACCAAAAGTCTTGTTCCTCCTACCACCGAACTTCACTAATAGCCACTATATCTAGCTTTAACCTATCCATTTTCCTTTTTAAATTTTCTAACCTACCTGCCCGATTAAGGGATCTGACATTCCATGCTCCGATCCATAGAACGCCAGTTTTCTTTCTCCTGATAATGACTTCCTCCTGAGTAGTCCCCGGCCAGAGATCTGAATGGGGGACTATTTTACCTCCGGAATATTTTACCCAAGAAGACGCCATCATCATTTAACCATACAGTAAAGCTGCATGCCCTCGGGAAAAATTACAGCTGTAGTTTCCCCTTGCTTTCAGCCGTTCACAGTACCAGCACAGCAATGCCATTTTGGTTAGTGTTACAAGGCCAGATCAGTCAATCACCCAGACTGTTGCCCCTGCAACTACTGAAAAGGCTGCTGCCCCTCTTCAGGAACCACACGTTTGTCTGTCCTCTCAACAGATACCCCTCCGTTGTAGTTGCACCTTCGGTACAGCCATCTGTATCGCTGAGGCACGCAAGCCTCCAAGCCTCCCCACCAACGGCAAGGTCCATGGTTCATCGGGGAAGCTGTCTAATATAGCCTACATCATTTTTTTTTGTTGATCTCTCTCTCTCTCTCTCTCTCTCTCTCTCTCTCTCTCTCTCTCTCTCTCTCTCCCTCTCTCTGTGTGTGTGTGTGTGTGTGTGTGTGTGTGTGTGTGTGTGGGCGCACGCGCGTGCGTGTGTGCTATCGTTGTTGTTGTTGGTAGGGATGGTGATGCTGACGAACCAAGTGGCCTGTCAAGCTTAATGTCCCCATCCAAGGGACAGATCACCATCAACACTGTCACATGCCCTTGCTTCATGAGACACTGTGGAGAGCTTTGGCATTTAAACCAAGACATTGGCGCAAAGTCTGGTGATCAGGAATCTTATGCCAGCACCTTTCCTCCCACTGCTGACCAACTACGGCAATGAATTTTTTTTCCACAAGCAGGGTTTGAACCGGCCTACCCGTTGGCCAAGTGCCACCAAACAAGCATGCATTAGTGTCCTTGGCCATGGAGGTGGGTCTGCCTACATCACTGCGTACCAGTTCTAGAACATCTTCAGTAACAGTTTTGCTTGGTTTGAAAGGCTGTCTTTTCATTTTTCCTGGCACACACACTTCATATTTTTCTTCGTATGCAGTAGCTCCTCGCATTTTGGGTAAAGCTTCCCTCTGTCCAAGTTTTGGTGCCACAAAACTTCTGCCTGTTGCTTCATTTTCCACTTATTGATGTGTTTTGTCACTGAGTAGGATTAATGTACTGTCATTCATTTTTTAATATTCACAGTGCACTAAACAGACATCACTGCTTGATGATGTTCCTTATCACCAAAAGACACACTAATGTTACCATTTTTTAATCTAATGCACATTCCCTTCTTGTCCATTTGCTTAACAGATAACAAGTTCCCATCCAGTTCTTTACCAGAAGCACTTCTGTTAACTAGATTGTCTTACTCCCACATGATTTTACTGCTTTCATGATGACACATCCCTTATAAGTCACTTTAGTAACTTTCCCAGCAGCCATTTTCACTTCTCCAAAGTTACCTATCTCTACATCTTGCAGTATCTCTTGGTGAATAGTCATATGATGTAATGCTGCTGAATTCAGAACCCACAACTTTTCATCAGCACATCCTCCACCTTCGGTCGCTGTCATAACCACTATTTCATCATCTTTCTTTGCTCTTGCATTTGATGAGTCTTTGCTGTTTGTATCATTTTTAGCACGTTTGAGCTTACCCACACTTGCTCTGTATACTGATTTATTGGGAATATTCTGCTTGTTCGATGCACCCAGCAGGGGTTTTTCATTGAAATGTGGGCAGTCCCTGGCGAATTGGTCTGTTTTACTACAGGAGAAAAAGAGTCAGTTTCTGCTGGATGTGTTCTTTCCACCTTCTTGGTTTTTTTGTGATTTTCCTAGTGACCCTGGAAAAACTTGTTTTGTTTCTGATCTCCAGCTTGTGATGCATATGCTTCGGCTCCTCCTTGGCTCTTGATGGACTTGGAATCTGAGTACAGGTGTATCTCTTCTACTTCTAATCTGTTGATAACAGTGTCTATGGTGAATCTGTCTTCATCTCTTTCTAAACTTCTAATGAGGCTTTCATACTTCTCCAGGGATAGCCTGAGAAGCATGAGGTCCTGCAACTGTTATGTCAACTGGGGTGAAGCCCCCTTCCTTCACTAATCTACTGGCAGACAATATCTTCATTACATAGTCGTCCAGGGTCATGTTGTCTTCATTTTTTGATGTTTACTAAGCTCAGTGGTAAGTAGATGCAGCTGCAGTGTATTTTCTTAACCTTCTCCCAAGACTCCTTTGCTAGCTTAGGAGTGTCAATCATCTCTAGACAGCTGTCTTCAACACATATTAGAATGATGGCAAGGCCTCCTCAGTTTTCTTCTCTTTCTCTGTATCCAATTCATTGTAATGTGTTCCAAAGCCAAGTTCTGTGGCATCCCATGTTTCACTATGCTCACCACACTCATAAACTGGGCTCATAACCTGTTGTAATTGTAAAGTGCAATGTTATTGAGATGTGGATAGCTTGTTGACTTACAAGACATGTTACATCACTGTAAATAATGCATTGCAGATACACACATTCATACACTGTACAAAATGGCACTACCATCACATTACAGAATTTACAGAGAGATGTTTTGCTGTGAACTATACAGCTGCCCCAATGAACACATGTGTGTGCCCTCCTCCCCCCCCCCCCCCCCACAGAGAGAGAGAGAGAGAGAGAGAGAGAGAGAAAGAGAAAAGTGAAGCAGAAGCTAGAAATCCTTTTATCTCTCACTACTCTGGAAACAGAACTGAATTCAAATGATGGCTACCACATTAACTAGACAGAATTACAACAAAAATGCTAATCCACACATACTGCAAAAATTGATGTAGGTGTGTATGTACAAATGATAATCTATACATGTAATAAAAATGGATGTTATGTGCATATGTATGCATGAATGATGTCAATTTCATTGTAAAAACCAGAAAACTTTACTTATGTCCTGATGTCCTCTGTCACCTTCAAAGTCGTCACCTCAGGCATGTATGTGACAATCCCAGCATTGTTCCCCTTTTTGGAAGCACTCCTGCAAGTCTACAGGGTGAAGAGTGTTCTGGACCCATTGCGATTCCACTTGGATGTCTTCAGTCAAGCCAAAATGTTACCCTTTCAACATAATTTTCACCTTTGTCAACAGATAGAATTTGCATAGGTCTAGGTCTGGTGAGCAGGGATGGTGGTGGACCATTGCATTGCATTTGTCCAGAATGAGCTAGGTATGGGCGGGTATGTTGCCATGGTGCACCAACCAGTCTTTCTTTTCCCACAACTCTGCCCATTTGTGCCCATTTTGCCTCAAAACCTTGCAGTGCCCATTGACAAGCTGACCATGCAGCACAAACTGCTTATGCACTATTGCCCGTATATTGAAAAAAAAAAAAAAAAAGATGGGCATTGACTTCATGTTGCTGTGAAATTGTTGCGCTTGTTTCGGCCTTGGAGTAGGTAGCATTTTCTTTTGTGATGATTGTTGCTTCTTTTCATGGTCATAACTATAGACTAAATATTCATCACCTGTTATGACTCTAGGTAAAAATTCTGGACACACTAAAACTTTTTGTTGCAGCTCAGTGGATGTCTGAATCTTGAGATTTCATTGATTGATGTTGAGAAGGTGAGGGCAAGTTTGCTGCAATTCGTCTCTTGTTCAGTTTATCAGCCATAATTAGTTGACACTATGTATCATATGCAGCCCAAATCTATTACAAACATCATGAATTGTATGCTTTTGGTCTTTGTGAAGCATGTCATACATTTTCATTATTATTTCCGGTGTAGTGCATGTTGATGGTCTACGGGAATGTTTTTCATCTTCCACAGATTCTCAGCCTTCCTTGAAGAGCTTGAACCACACAAATGCTCTTGCTTGACTCAGTTCACTCTCACCAAATGCCTCTATCAGCATGCAGTGGGTTTCAGCTGCAGTTTTCTTCAACTTGAAATAGAATTTGATGCAAATTCGTTGCTCCTCCATGTTATCCTATTCACAATTTGCAGAAGCACCAGATCATCCTGATATGTACCACTAAAACTCACAACTGCATGCACCAATGATGATCCAGCTTTGTGCCACAGTAGCTGAGAAGTGTACCTCAAGACATCTAGCATTGGAATGTCATACCATTACTGGTTTGACTGGTACAACTAAATTCTCAGAAATTTTCGGTAGCACCTTGTATATATGTATTTATATTTGTTCCACATACCCTCCCAAACCACTGGACTGATTTCAACCAAACTTGGTACAAACAGCATTTACTGGTTAGTGAGAATCACTGCGAGATCAAGAACCACCTACCTATGAAAGGGGCAGGGTGGGTCTGAAAAAGTAGTGTAGCTCAAAATGCTTGATTTTACAGACTTTATACATCCAGTATTCTGAGAGAGCACTCGGTCACTTGCAACAAACTTTGCAAATAATTACAAACTTCTATGAAACATTTTCTCTCTGACCTAATTGCTTACTGTATTTTAGCTGTTCATGCAGTAAAACTGCTGCATTGGGCACGACGTTATAATTTGTTACTTATTTATTACTAACTATAGTCACAGTATTTTTGATGATGATGTTTGGTTTGTGGGGCACTCACCTGCGCAGTCATCAGTGCCCATTCAAATTTCCAATTTTTACACAGTCCAATTTTTTTACATAGTCCAATTTTTACACAGTCCAGTCTAGCCACTGTCACGAATGATGATGATGATGCTGATGATGAAAGGATGAGGACAACACAAACACCCAGACCCCAGGCAGAGAAAATCCCCAACGCGGCTGGGAATTGAACCTCGGACACTGTGATCCAAAGGTAGCAATGCTAGCCACTAGGCCACAAGCTGCAGGCACACAGTATTTTTGCTGACAGTATTCACATGTACCACTGAATGTACATGCAAAATTATATCATTGTTTGACTCACAGTTCAGGAGATATGAAGTCATAAACACTGAGATGCATGAAGAAATGCCACATTATGCATAATGATTAAAAAACAAATGTACCTGCAAAATATATCACTGTACAACACATTGCACATTGCATTACACATTGTTCAGGATACATGACATCATAGAGACTGAACTGCATGAAATCGAAACTGAAGGATGAAATTCACTACAGATACAGATAAAATATGTGTGAAATATGTTAAATACAACCTCTGACAATAAAGCGCAGTGAATACAGTTAGAATGGTCGATTGGGCAACACTGGTGACTCCCAATGCTGAACCTGCATAGCAACCAGTGTTAACAACCTGCCCCACCATAGTTCAGTTGAGCTTCATGTTTATGTGTTTATGGGGATCAAATATTGTCCATGAAGTGTGTGTACAAGTGATTCGCCCATTTTTGAGGAGGCCGGGAAAGTATTTCTGACAATCCCCACAGCAGATGACCAGCGTCCGCTGTCAGTGATGAAAACATTGAGAAAGTGAGGATATTAATCATGAACGACTGTCAGTTAAATGTGTGCATGATAGCAGACTAACTGCAGAGGAACTGTGAATCTGTGAGACAAATCCTTACCCAAGCATTAATGAAGAGGAAAATGTGTGGTCGTCTTGTGCCACGTCACTTGACTGATGATCAGAAGCAGGCATGTTTCGGGGTTTCACAGGATTTTGTTGAAACAGTGGATGTGACTTCCAATTTCTTGAACTGTACTGTCACTGAGGATAAAACCCAATGTCTCCGGTATGACCCTGAAATGAAATGGCGAAGCACGGAGTGGCGTTTTCCGACATCACCTAGGCAGAAAAATGTCAGAGCTGAAAAATCACACATCAAAATGATGTTCATCATCTTTTTTTATAGTCAAGGCGTTATCCACAAAGAATTTCTAACTGAGGGAACAATGTTGATGCTGCACGGTACATTGAAATTTTGAGCCGTTTCATGCAACGTCTATGCATGGTACGACTCCAGTACGTGCAACCAGGTTCCTGGTTTTTTGTTCATGACAACGCTTGCTCACACACAGTCAGTGTTGTCAACCAGTTCCTGGCAAAAAAAGGGGCGGTGCAACTTGAACATCCACCATACTTGCCGAATCTCAATCCTTCAGACTTCTTCCTATTCCCTCAACTCACTTTGAAAGGAAAGAGATTTGATTATGCTCTTGACACCCACAGAAACGTGACATGGCTTTTGAACACCATCCCAAAGGAAGACTTTGTGAAAAGTTTTCAGGGCATGTATTGCAGAGCTCAGCACTGCATAATTATGGGAAGTGAGTATTTCAAAGGACAGTAAGGTTACTGTAGTTCACAGTTCATCTACATTAATGTTACAGGGCTATTCACCGGACTTTATTGTCAGAGGTTGTATGTGTAAAATATATGTGATACATGTACTCTGCTGAATCCACAAGTAAAAAGCTCCTCCTAAACACCTGGATTGATTTAATTCAAACGTGATACAAGTATTACAGTCCGGAAAGAAATACTCGTATTGTGGAGGTAAGAACCAGCAACCTCCTATTAGGCCATGGTTGATAAAGTGGAGAGAGAAGAGGGGAGGAAGAGATGGACAGACAGAGAGGGGGAGGAGGACATGGGCACAGATATAAGGGAGGAGATGGACACAGTGAGGGAAGAAGGAAATGGACAGAGAAAGGAAACAGTAGGAGATGGACAGGGGGGGGGGGGGGGGAAGGAGAAGGAGGAGGTAAAGTGAGGATGAGATAGAGGGGCTGGAGGAGGTAGAGTCAAAAGGGGGTGGAGGAGATGGACAGAGAAGGAAGATGAATAATGGCAGGAGCAGACGATCAGAGAGGTGGGAATAGAAAATGGAAAAAGAGAGGGACAGGAAGAGATAAAAAGTGGGAGGTTGAGGAGGAGGTGGACAGAGATAGGAAGAGAAGGAGATGGACAGAGAATAAGCCAGAGGAGATGGACAAAAAAAAGGGAGAAGGAGGAGATGGGCTAATAGATTTGGAATAAATAAATACTCAGACAACCCTAGCTAGTATCTGTAAGTACCAAAATATTTAACTGCTACAAATAAATATTTGGAAATGGATATTTCATATCATATACACTTCCTTAGTTAACTCCTGAAAAAATCGTGGATAATTTTTTGACACAATGTTACATGTCACTGTTTACTATAGGGTTGTATGTAACTCGCCAGATAGTTGTCCATGTTCTATTTTGTTTGCTGCAATATCTAATGATGCTGCTGCAGTTATCAGATTGGTGCATTGCAACCTGGCTTTCTGCAACAAAGGGATGGGTCTTGCTGATGTTGCCAACCATCACTGAGATAGTTGTGGGTGGTTGTGGCAGGTGGACCTACTGATAGTTGCTGTCTCTTCTTGGTACAATTTACTCTTGATATTAACATGGAAATATATATCATAGTTGATAATTAATATTCTTAGAGATGGCTCAATTTAATTGAGATAGCTTTTTTATTCTTGTTTATCTACCTGGCAAATTCATATTTATTGCTGTTGGAAAGCTGGATTTCTCCATATTTTATGTAAAATTAATTCCACACTGTAAAATTCAACTTACTGTCTTTGTTAATAAATAACATTGCTGTTTACCAGATGTATCATCATAATTTTTAACTTACATGTTGCACCGTTGTTAACACTGCAATACAGTATAACCACACTGCTATAATAAGTGTTCTGGTTTAAAGCTTCTGTTTAGTGTTTGGCGTATTTTTTCTTCATTATTTAAATTTTTTCTTCTTTGTAGCCATCACCATATGTAAGGCCACTGCTGTATATTCTGCATGTGTCATCTTCTTGATATTCTTTTACTCTTGTATCAGTATGTTTTCAGGTTGTAAACTTCATCTCCATATTCAAAGTTTCACTGTATAGTTTGCAGTTTCATGAAGCAGGTATACAGTACAAAGTTTGGATTTATTATCCAATTTATAATGTGAATGTTTAACAGCATAAACACTTGGCATACAGTACATGGCAGCTCTATCTCAGCCATCTCCTTTCCATCTAGTGAACATCTTGAATTGTTGTGTAGTCCAAGCCACAGAACTTCACCATGGTAGGCTACATAGAACAGCACATGGTGCTGCAGACTCCAAGGAATTATTGATGATGATGTAAGCACGTCAAATGGAAGGAATTCATTGCTGCACAATGCTCCAGGAACACCTCAAACATAAAACAGCATACAAGAAGCCTCAAATTGCATTAATACTTAAACTAATAAGACTTGAACCTATCTGAATGAATGCTCTGTATTTGAAACTATTCATGATTACTCTGTTATACCTATTGTTAAGGGTACAGCTTCTCTGATCACACCTCCCTACTTTATTAAACACACCTGTACCCTTACAGTCGATCATCTGAGGATGCATATTGACATATTGTCAATACTATAAATGTTGCTGAGTGGTAGTGATGACCCTCAAAGTATCCTCAGTATTATCAGTACATACTGAACGTAATAGTTCCCGTATGGTATTGATGGTCTGACAATATTCTCTATTTGAATGTTAACAGAGTTTCATGTATCAGCCACACAGCATTAGTGTGCACTGTTTACATTTTCAATTCACATTTGTGGATATCATACCTCAGATTCAACTTTTCAAGTAGTCTTTTAACACAAAACAGTTCTAATAGGCCTATGCAAGGGTAATCATTTTATATCATTGTATGGTCAACTGAGGATTCTCTATGACACTGCTTACTTTATTAATTTGAAAAATATACTATAGATTGGCAAATTACATAGCAGTTTGTAAAAATGCTTCCACTTCAAAAAATATGTCTTTGGTCTTCAATGACTAATGAGAGGTCTGCAAAATGTAACTATTTACATCAAATTATCACAGAACATTAAAAAAATATTTTATGTTAATTGCTTGTACATGTCTTTGCCAGGAAAATATAATTTGCTTCACAGGTATCTGTGCAATTTTACTAATTGTGTTTGTTAATATTACAGAACTAATCATCAAGCATTCAAACGACATGCTTGTCACCAGAAATCTTGAATTTACTCCTAATCTCTTACAACAGCAATTGATCCCTCAGTAAAATACTTTCCTCTCTATTTTACTCTGTATCAGCATTAACAATTTGTCAACAATGGAGGAAACAGTAAACTAATGTGCAGTGAGTCACTCCTCTTTTTCAGCCATTTTCTGGCCAATTTATCTTTTTTGTTCTTTCCTGTTGTTACAGCTAATATAATTGTGGTATGTGCTTCCTTTTGGGTGTTAGATTAGATTAGATATGAACACATTACTGCACTGAGACAAACACACACACACACACACACACACACACACACACACACACACACACACACACACACACACACACTCCATGAATTGAGCTGTTGGTTTGAAATAGTGATATATTTTTAATGACAAATTTCATTAAGCAATAAATATATTGGGAAGCAGTAGTTAGTATCCCTAGTTCCCTAAACAGGCTTCTGCAGGATGTTCTTGAGTTCACACCACATATAACTCTTACTGCATGTTTTTGTGCCTGGAAAACTTTAGCTTGGCTTGATGAATTACCCCAAAAAATAATCCCATATGACATTATGGAATGAAAGTAAGCATAGTATGCCAGCTTTTTCATTTTTATATCCCCTATGTCTGACACAATTCGCATTGCAAATAGAGATTTGTTAAGATGCTTCAGCAGTTCTGTGGTGTGCTCCTCCCAGTTGAATTCATTATCAAGCTGTAATCCCAGGAATTGAACACTGTCCACTTCTTCTATTTGCTTGTCATTGTATGTAAGGCATATGCTCGTGGGACACCCCTTACAAGTTCTGAACTGCATGTAGTGTGTTTCTTCAAAGTTTAGTGACAAAGAATTGGCTAGGAATCAGTGATTAATGTTCACAAATATTTTATTAGCTGCTCTTTCTAAGACTACACTTGATTTGCTATTTATTGCAATGTTTGTATCATCGGCAAACAAAACACACTTGGCATCTGGTAATGTTACTGATGAAAGGTCATTGATATACACAAAAAAAAGTAAGGGGCCCAAAATGGAACCTTGTGGGACCCCACATGTAATTAGTTCGCAGTTGGATGGTGCCTGACAGCTTAATACATGTCTCTTTCCTAATAACACCCTTTGTTTCCTGTCAGAGATATAAGATTTGAACCATTTTGCAGCATTTCCTGTTACACCATAATATTCTAATTTACTTAAAAGGATATTGTGATTTACACAGTCAAATGTCTTTGACAGATCACAAAATATACCAGTTGCCTGCAATTTATTGTCTAATGAATTAAGCACATTTTCACTGTAAGTGTAGACAGCCTTCTCAATATCAGAACCCTTTAGAAATGTGAACTGCGATTTTGACATTATGTTATTTGAGATAAAATGGTTATAAAGCTGATTGTTCCATTACTTTTTCTAAAATCTTTGAGAATGCTGGCAAAACTGAAATTGGATGGAAATTTGATGCTATTTCTTTATCTCCCTTCTTAAACAGTGGCTTAACTTTAGCATATTTCAACCATTCAGGAAATATTCCACTGATAAATGACTGGTTACACAGACAGCTTAATATGTTACCTAACTCAGAATCACATTCTTTAATTAACTTTGTTGATATTTCATCATACCCACTAGATGTTTTCGATTTTAAAGATTTTATGATGGACATTATTTCTGCTGGGGTAGTGAGGGTCAAATTCATATTATGAAAGTTGCTTGAAATGTCTGGTCTGAGGTATTCCATAGCAGAAACTACAGAACCTGACAACCCCATCTTTTCAGTAATAGTTATAAAACGTTTGTTAAAAAGTTCTGCAACACTATACACATCTGTCACCAATGTATCATTTACTCTTAATGCTATTTGTCCCTCTTCATGTCTGGTTCTACCAGTCTCCTCCTTCACTATATCCCATATTGTCTTTATTTTGTTATCTGATATGACTATCCTTTCCTTGTAATATATTTGCTTTGATGTCCGTATTACAGTCTTTAATATTTTGCAGTATTTCTTGTAATGTGCTATAGCATCAACATCAGAACTGTTTCAGATTGACAGATACAGTTTTCTTTTTGTTTTACAAGATACCCCTATTCCTTGAGTAATCCATGGCTTCTTTGTAGATTTTGCTCTAACCTTGGTTAATTTTGGGGATAAAAAGTGTTCAAATAAGGTAAGCACTTTATTAGCAGAAATGTTATATTTTTTATTCATGCCATGAGCACTGTAAACATCAGTCCAGTGAATGTCTCTGAGGAGAGTCCTAAAATAATCAATTTTTGGCTTATTGATTACCCTCTTGAGCTCAGATTTAACAGATTTTATGTCCTGTTCAGTATTAACTTTTAACAGAAGGAACTGCATGTCATGGTCTGAGAGGCCATTGGCTATTGGTTTTGTAATATAATTTTGTTCATTGGACTTTCTATAAAGGTATCATCAATGGCTGTTTGTGAGCAATTGGATACCATAGTGGGGAACTTTACAGTAGGAATTAAGTTGAATGACAGTGTTACTTACTCAAATAAGTTCTTATTGCGAGATTCTTTAAGGAAATGTACATTGAAATCACCAGCAACCACTATTTCTTTGTTTTTGGTTGTTAAATGGGCCAGTACAGCTTCCAGGTGGTTTATGAACAGATTAAAGTTACCTGCAGGTGCTTGATATACACTTAATACTATGAAGGATTTTTTGTGAAATTCTACTTCTGTTGCACATACTTCCATATTGTATTCCAGGCAAAATTTATCAATGTCTATGTTCTTAAATTTATGACAGTTCCTGATGAATGTGGCACCTCCTCCCTTCTCCATTAGCTGCTCTACAAAATTGAGATGCTAACCTAAACCCTGTTCCACATCTAAACCTTGTAAAATCGCATTGTCAGCTGACAATAATATTGATGGATACTAACAAAGAGATAGAGGGGCTGGTCAGTACTTACCTCAGCTCAGTACAGCCGATAGATACACATAAAACAGAATCGAAAATTTACATTCCTAGCTTTCGGAACAAATGTTCCTTCATCGAGGAGGAGAGAGGGGAAAGAAAGGGAAGAAGGGAAAGGAGATTCAGTTACTCACAACCCAGGTTATGAAGCAACAGGGAAAGGAAAATTGGGAGGGTAGCAAGGATGGAGGCATGGTTGTCAGAGGGAAGCCAAAGATATTCTACTGTGAGTACTGTGCCAGCTTCAAACCAAAGAGGATGCATACAGAAGTAAAGAGGTATATAGTATAAAGATAAACACAACTATGTAGGATGAAAAGATGCGTGAATGGCTACAGAGGAAAGGGAAAGAGGAGAAGACTGAAGAGTGAATGGGAGTGAGGTTGTTTAACGTAGGTTCAGTCCAGGGGGATGGCGGGATGAAAGGATGTGTTGGAGTGCAAGTTCCCATCTCCGCAGTTCAGAGGGACTGGTGTTGGGTGAGAGAAGCCAAATGGCACATACAGTGTAGTAGGTTCCTAGGTCCCTAGAATTATGCTGGAGGGCATGCTCCGCTACTGGGTATTGGGCATCTCCTAGGCGGACAGTTCGTCTGTGTCCGTTCATGCGCTCAGCCAGTTTAGTTGTTGTCATGCCGATGTAAAAGGCTGTGCAGTGCAGGCATGTCAGTTGATAAATGACATGTGTAGTTTCACACGTAGCCCTGCCTTGAATTGTGTATGTTTTACCAGTAGCGGGGCTGGAGTAGGTGGTTGTGGGTGGATGCATGGGGCAGGTTTTGCAGCGGGGTCGGTTACAGGGGTAGGAACCGCTGGGTAGAGAAGGTAGTCTGGGAATATTGTAGGGTTTAACAAGGATGTTACGGAGGTTAGGGGGGGTGATGAAAGGCAACTCTGGGTGGTATGGGGAGAATTTTGTCAAGGGATGATCTCATTTCAGGGGTTGACTTGAGAAAGTCATATCCCTGGCGGAGTAATTTGTTGATGTTTTCGAGGCCAGGATAATATTGGGTGACAAGGGGGATGCTTCTGTGTGGTCTGGGGGTAGGAACATTGTTGTTGGACGGGGAGGAATGTATTGCTCAGGAAATCTGTTTGTGGACAAGGTCTGCAGGATAGTTGCGGGAGAGGAAAGCACTGGTCAGGTTATTGGTGTAATTGTTGAGGGATTCGTCACTGGAGCAGATACGTTTGCCACGAATACCTAGGCTGTAGGGAAGGGAGCGTTTGATGTGGAAAGGATGGCAGCTATCAAAGTGAAGGTACTGTTGTGTGTTTGTGGGCTTGATATGGACAGAGGTGTGGATGTGAGCTTCAACAAGATGAAGGTCAACATCCAGGAAGGTGGCTTGGGTTTTGGAGAAGGACATACTTGCTTGGTCTGGTCAACTTTTTCAGTATTTTTCTTATTTAGTGGTCTTCCTATGGCATTGAACATTACCAACACAATTTCTTTCCTTCTCGTCCTTCCCTCCCGTGTTTTATTCCTTCTTATGATTACTATTTCAACTTTAGTTATTTAATTTCCCTACCCACCAGTTACCCACTATGTACCCTAATCCTATACCACTTTATTTACATTCATTCCGGAAATATGCATTCACCGTAGCCAAACTACAATCCCACATACTTTTCCTCCGGTCCTGCTTAACCTTTGGAATTACCCCTAAAGGGCTTACCTTAAAAGTTCCCATCTCCGGGTGCAATTCCTCCTTCCACCAGTCTCTCCTGGACTTCCAGAACCTTCAATCCTTAGCCCGTACCCAACTTGTCCTGAATCTCTACACTACTTCATGTAACCACCACTCCCAACAGCTCCTATCTCTCTTCAAAGTCCTCCACCTCTCAAACCCTTGCTTGGAGAACATACTCAGGAACATCATCCTAGAAGCCAGGTGCAAACTTGAGTTCCATGCCACACACCACCTGGAAAAACTATCCACAGTGCTAGTGCAACACCTAAGAAGTGGGGTCCCTCTCCCTATCCCTCACAAACACCAACCACAACAGAACCTTCAACAAACCCCCCTCATAGCCAACAAACCTAGCCTAGCCACCCTACTCAATCTCCCCATCCCAGCACATACCCCACACAGACCAAATCTCAACTATAACCACAGTCAAATGCCACATATCACCAGTCCAAATTCAGTCCTAAACCTCTCATCCAGATCCCTCTCTCCTCCAGAGATATCTGTTCTATCAAAAGGCTTAACCTTTAGCCCCACACCTAAATTCAACCACACTGCCCTGGTTAAAGATCTCCTCTCATTCACCCGGAACCTCAACTGGAAAGTGTTGAACCCTGTCTAGAACAGTTCCGATTGCCTTCTCAAAGGGATCCTCCTCCCCTCCCTCAAAACCATCCCTTGCAGACATTTCAGGAATTCCTCACATCCAGTGTTGCCTCCCAGTCCTTCTTGAAGAACATCCTGACAACCCCCAATATCACCCCAGCTGAATCCCGTGCCATTAAGGAGCTGAAAATAGACCACTCTATTGTCATCCTCCCAGCGGATAAAGGCTCCACAACTGTCGTTCTTGACCGTGTGGAGTATGTGGCAGAAGGACTGCGTCAACTCTCCGACACCTCAACCTACAAAGCTGTTATCCAGGACCCCATTCCCTCCATCCAGACTGAGCTGCAAAAAATCCTAAAAATCCAAGGTCCCTCACAAGGCTTCACAATGGCTTCGATAGTCTTACTCACTCCACCTGAGCCACGTACCCCTACCTTCTACCTATTACCTAAAGTCCACAAAGAGAACCATCCTGGCCGTCCCATTGTAGCAGGCTTCAAAGCCTCAACCGAACGTATCTCAGCTCTGGTAGACCAGCACCTACAACCTATCACCCGCAGACTCCCATCCTACATCAAAGACACAAACCACTTCCTAGAACGCCTCAAATCCATTCCCACTCCTCTCCCACCTGAAACCTTTCTTGTCACCATAGATGCTACATCCCTTTACACAAACATCCCACTGCCCTTGAGCACTACCTCTCCCAACGCCCACCCGAAGATCTTCCAAAAACCTCGTTCCTTATCACACTTAGCAACTTCATCCTCACCCATAATTACTTCACTTTTGAAGGCCAGACCTACAAACAAATCAGGGGAACGGCCATGGGAACCAGGATGGCTCCGTCCTATGCCAACCTCTTCATGGGCCGCATGGAGGAGGCTTTCCTGAAGAACCAACAGCTGCTTCCCCTGGCCTGGTATAGGTTTATAGATGACATCTTTGTGGTCTGGACTCATGGTGAAGAAACACTCCTTAATTTCCTCCATAACCTCAACTCCTTTTCGAATCTGAATTTCACCTGGTTCTTCTCCAAAACCCAAGCCACCTTCCTGGATGTTGACCTTCATCTTGTTGAAGCTCACATCCACACCTCTGTCCATATCAAGCCCACAAACACCCCACAGTACCTTCACTTTGATAGCTGCCATCCTTTCCACATCAAACGCTCCCTTCCCTACAGCCTAGGTATTCGTGGCAAACGTATCTGCTCCAGTGACGAATCCCTCAACAATTACACCAATAACCTGACCAGTGCTTTCCTCTCCCGCAACTATCCTGCAGACCTTGTCCACAAACAGATTTCCCGAGCAATACATTCCTCCCTGTCCAACAACAATGTTCCTACCCCCAGACCACACAGAAGCATCCCCCTTGTCACCCAATATTATCCTGGCCTCGAAAACATCAACAAATTACTCCGCCAGGGATATGACTTTCTCAAGTCAATCCCTGAAATGAGATCATCCCTTGACAAAATTCTCCCCACACCACCCAGAGTTGCCTTTCGTCGCCCCTCTAACCTCCGTAATATCCTTGTTAAACCCTACAATATTCCCAGACTACCTTCTCTACCCAGCGGTTCCTACCCCTGTAACCGACCCCGCTGCAAAACCTGCCCCATGCATCCACCCACAACCACCTACTCCAGCCCCGCTACTGGTAAAACATACACAATTCAAGGCAGGGCTACGTGTGAAACTACACATGTCATTTATCAACTGACATGCCTGCACTGCACAGCCTTTTACATCGGCATGACAACAACTAAACTGGCTGAGCGCATGAACGGACACAGACGAACTGTCCGCCTAGGAGATACCCAATACCCAGTAGCGGAGCATGCCCTCCAGCATAATTCTAGGGACCTAGGAACCTACTACACTGTATGTGCCATTTGGCTTCTCTCACCCAACACCAGTCCCTCTGAACTGCGGAGATGGGAACTTGCACTCCAACACATCCTTTCATCCCGCCATCCCCCTGGACTGAACCTACGTTAAACAACCTCACTCCCATTCACTCTTCAGTCTTCTCCTCTTTCCCTTTCCTCTGTAGCCATTCACGCATCTTTTCATCCTACATAGTTGTGTTTATCTTTATACTATATACCTCTTTACTTCTGTATGCATCCTCTTTGGTTTGAAGCTGGCACAGTACTTACAGTAGAATATCTTTGGCTTCCCTCTGACAACCATGCCTCCATCCTTGCTACCCTCCCAATTTTCCTTTCCCTGTTGCTTCATAACCTGGGTTGTGAGTAACTGAATCTCCTTTCCCTTCTTCCCTTTCTTTCGCCTCTCTCCTCCCCGATGAAGGAACATTTGTTCCGAAAGCTAGGAATGTAAATTTTCGATTCTGTTTTATGTGTATCTATCGGCTGTACTGAGCTGAGGTAAGTACTGGCCAGCCCCTCTATCTCTTTGTTAGTATTTCTTTCGCATCTTTATATGAGATTTTCCATTAATCAATAATATTGATGGTACCAGTATGTGGTTTGTTTACCACTATTGGGAAAGTCATTGATTTAAATCAGGAACAGTATTGGCCCTAACATGCTACCTCTTCTGTATTAATGTATTTTGCTTCTGGTAACTGTTTTGATAAAAGCTTAGACATATATGAATTATGTGTCATCTCTACTCTTTGTACCCTCTCTGCTAGGTATGACTGGAACCAGTAATTAGCTACATTTCTCATTCCTAATGCCTCTAGCTTTTATAGTGGAATCTTACAGTCAAAAGTGTCCAAAGCCCTAAAAAGATATAAAAATATGCACGGGACACACTTATCTTTGTAGTATCACTTGTGTGTATTTTACTATGGCTGATTCTGTACTTCTGTCACTTCAGAACCCAAACTAATTCATTAATTAAAAAGGATATGAATATTTAAGTAATTCATTAATCTGTCTTTCATAACCAAATGGACTGGTACATAGTTTGACATGTCATTTGCATTAACTTTCTTTAGCAGAGATACAATTCTTGCCTGTTCTAAATACTCTGGAAATTTCTCTGCTATGAATGATTAATTTATTATGTTTATTAACGGAGCTTGTATGTTCTATACGTGTTGTTTCAGAACACATATTGGTGTCTCATCTATGCCTGCTCCCTTAGTTTTTGTTCAGTTTTACTGACTTCATGCTGTGTGGTTAGTAGTGACATCATTGTACTTGATGCACAATTGTTTACAAGTGTTGTTTAAGTTTTGGGGATTTTCTTTTTTTTGTAATTTCTTTGCAATACCTGAGAAAAGCTCATTCCCATTGTTTTCCAGGTGGTGCAAATAATTTATTGTTTTATCTGCTTCCTTCAACAATATGTTCAGTGTTTACAACACCCATACAATCTATATTGTCTACATATGGATAGAATAAATAAATAAATGTTATTATGCCTTTGTCTGTTTCCTTTTTAATGACTTCCCACACTACTTTGTTTTTATTCTCTGCATTGTACATTTTTTCCATTAAATGACTTTTTTTCTGCAACCAACTCTTTGGTATAAATGTTATTGTACCTATGACAGAAATTTAAGAACTCTGGCTCATTATGATTCATTTTCATGGAACCTAGGTACCTAAGGGTTTGAGAGGACTTCTTAATACCTGCTGTTAACCCTTTGTTTTTGTGACATTTGTACTGATGCGGGTACTTTTGGAAATGTCATTTCAAAGTTCACTTTAAATAATGATAAAAATTTATAGAATTTTGTATTTACATTGGTTTTACTATACACTGCATCCCAACTTTGGTTTGCTAATTCTCTTGCAAATCTTGTATTTCTATTCTGATAAATGTCTTTTGTAAGACCGCAGTTTCGGTTTTTTTTTTCCATACCCAATTTCACTTTATTTTTGGTAGAAATTATCTGATAATCTGAGATCTTTTACAGCTACACCACTCCGTATTTGTTGCAAAATGATCTATTAACTGATGTGGTTATTGTAGTAGCCCTTTTTGCGCTATTGAATCATAGGGGAATGCCGAAAACTCTGAAGAATACTTACGAGGGTGTTCACTAGTTACATTTATGATACTTGTGTTTATGTTTACGCCTCAACACAAAATTAACTGGTGTATGGTATTTTTATTGATTGCATGTTCTGATGAAGGGTTGGTAAGTTTGTGAAAAGTACCGTGTTACATTTCCCAACAGTTTATTTTTCTTTATGATGTGTAGCAAGTGTGTCATTTGATGTGTTAAAATCTATCTTGTCAGTGATTATTTCAGAGTTTTTTAGTCTGCTGGAGATTTAGCCAGTGGAAAATAGCTATGTCTCTTACGAAAGACAACAGGTATTCAACCAAGCATGGCCCAGGATCCACCTACTATACTTTCATGAATCTTCTTTTCCCCATCCTGTTTACATGTAGGCCTAGCCTAGTGAAACTCCGTCTATTGGTAATTCTGACTGGTATCAGAGCAACATGTCAAATGCTACCAGTGCCATCTCTAACTGCGCATTAATCTGCCTAAGAGCTCCAGTAAGGAATGGCTGATACTGATGCCAGAAAAGGTTGACAAAGTGTACATTGGCACCACAAGTCATCGACTCTATCTTATTCTTGTCACCACCTGTCATGAGGCTCATCCTTGTCCAAACTGTTTCCCAGCCCACCCACTATCACTATATGGTCCTCTATGATAAAAAATCTTTATACAAAGACCCAAAGTCCTATATCACTTCATTTAGCCCTGAATTTGATTTGTAAATGCTGGTAGACTGGTATGCTGCTCCTAAGCTTTCCTGCAACTGATGGCCTATACCTTGCTTATGGCTACTACCTAGCAGCAGCAGCACTTTTTTTCCTAACATTTTGCATATTAATTGGCTTCCTGATCTTAGTTGAAGTGTGTCACATACTTCCTGCTCCTAAACCTACCTGAGGCTCTTCTCCACTGACCTCTGGTAGTGGTAGTGTCTGTTTTTGGTGTTGAAAATCATACTATCATTTAACGTTCTCTTTCTCCGTGCCAGATCTCAGATCTCAATCACTCCCCTCCCATCTACCCCACTGATCCTGATCAGTTCCTCCATTTCTTCCTTCAACTGCGCCTGAGAGTTACAAAATTTCCCTTCCCGCTAGTGAAAATGTTCCTGCCGCATACTGTACAGTTCCAGAACGGAGCCGCTTCTGTTCTCCCCACAACATCCCCCCCCCCCCCCCCACCCAGCGACTACGTTTCCCACAATACTGGAAACAAAGCCCCCTACTTTAACAGCCATTTTAGAAAACAGTGGACACGAGAAGACGATAATCACCAGACCGATCGTACAGTTGACTAAAGCGGGTTTCGTGCGCCAGATTTGCGGCTATTCTAGTCTACAAGCTATGATTTGCCTGTACAGTTGTGATCTGCGCCCACAGATCTGATCAGTTTTGCTCAAAGCTGCAATTTCAAGGTTTGTGTAATTTTCTGGTCTACAGATTTAATGTAGGCAGCCAATCGTGGCGACACAATGTGGTTGCAGACTGGCCTAGTCGCCTGCATGCGAATTGCGAAATTTGTTGGGAAAGATGTTTCGAATCGACTCGTAAGCAAAGATGTTATATTCGTGCAGAATGTATGTTTCAATGGTAGTCGTTGGCAGTGTTTAGTAAACACCGAACAGTGGTTATGGCGGATAGAAATGAGAAGTTGTTGCTAGAGCTACTGAAACAACCAGGAAATGGTGAATGCGTTGACTGTGGGAGTAAAGGTACGCACGTTTAGAGATGTATGAGTTGTTAGTGCTACGAGTTAAAAGCGGAAATGATACTGTACCATGTTAAGTTACGCGTAATAATTTTATAAACGTTTTGTAACCAGAAGTTTAAATATTAAACGTTTTTTCATCCGTGCTGTGAACAGTCAGTGCAAATGAAAGGACACTCTTCTTTACTGAACGTGTACGACTATGCTTATAATCGTGGTTCATATTATGTTCTATATGTTCACGAAACTCCCGGGTGTGGCGAGTTATGCGTTTTTACATGTCTTCATGCTGTCACCAACTCCTGCTAATAGAAAAAAGGAAAATGATACTACCTGGTGCTTACGAAGTTTTATGAAACCAAGAAAATATTTAGTAGTAATTTGCATGTCACAACCCCCGTAATCAGGCTACCTGTGGAGTCTTCACTTTCCAGCATTTTCTGTAGTTCCTCAAGAATTGATTAGAAGATTTTGTCATTGTCCAGGTTATTGCTAGATTGTAACTGACGAATATAAAAGTGTAGGTGCAGGAGCATGTGCTTAAACACTGTTGTTCCAGCAAGCTATCTTCATTACAGCACTTGGTCTTCTGTTCCTACTGAAGTCTGGTGCCCAAGCATTGGTACTAGGATATTTAAACATGTCTTTATAATGAGAAATGTGTCAAGCAGCTAAACCATCACCAACAGACCTTATGTACTTACTGACAGTGACTGCAGAGCATTGTGGAAGGTGGTTGTAAAAAGTCATATTAAATAAGTCAAGGAAACATCACGGGTTCCAAAATGCTACCAACAGTCCAGATAACATCATGACTGTGCATACGGGGTTAAAAAGAATGGGGTATAATGGTTGAGCAGCTCCTGATAAGCCACACATTTCTGTAGCCAATGCTAAATGGTGCTTGAAGTGGACAGCGGATGACTTGAAATGAATGATTTGTAGTGATGAATCATGCTATGTAATAGGAAAGTCTGATAGAAGGGTTTGTGTGTGGCGAATGTATGCAGAATGTTGCATGCCATCAAGCTAAGTGCCAACATTATGGTATTGGGATGTTTTTTGTGGTTATGGTGTGGTCCTCTAATTGTGCTTAATAAAACGCTAAATGCAGAAAAATATGAACATATTTTAAAGCATTGTGAACTGTGTACAGCAGAGGAACAGTTCAGAGATGACAGTTGTTTGTATCAGCATGGCAACCCTGTCATAAAGCAGCATTGATGGGGCAGAGGTTTATGAACAATAACATTCCTGAAATAAAGTGGACTGCCCAGAATCCGAACCTGAACTCAGTGGAATAAATTTTGAATGAGGTAGGATGTTGACTTCACTCCGTACTGTAGCATCCAGCATCACTTCTTTCTGTGCTTTTAGTTCTTGAAGAAGAATAGGCTACCATTCCACTACCAACATTCTGATTCTTCACTAGTAGTTGCCGAGATGCTTTTCATCATATGGGTCTAGTGTATATGTGGGGGTTGGCACTCAAGTAATTAATGATCCACTGCGGCTAGGTAACTTTGCATATCAGCAATTTTCCCATATTGTGGAGAAATTACAGAAATAAATAAACCACTTGTAAATAGATATGCACTAAGTACAATGATGACACAGTGTGTGAAGTCAGTAAAGCAGTAAAGAAACACTGAAGAACAAGAAGTTTGCAGGTGTAGATGAAGCAAGGAGCGAGGAAGGAAGGCAATGCAGAAGGCATAAAAAACAGACAGTTTTCCTTCTCTAATCACTGTCAAAAATAATAGAATCAGTTATAAAAGACAAAGTAACGCACTATTTAAATCGGTACAAACTTATAGGTGCATCACAGTTGGTGTTATGAAGTGTTAGAGGTACAGAATAAACCATAGTAGAATTTTCAAATGTGATAGTTGATGTCTGTGGGAAGGATAAGTATATCACAGGCATATTGTTAGATCTCTCTAAGGCTTTCAGTAGTGTTGACTATAAAATTCTATTAAATAACTGAGAATCATTAAACAGAAGACGTCTAGCTAAAGAAGTGTATCTAGCAGGTAGGATACAAAGAATAGACATAACACAGTCATCAAATAAGACTATGAACTTTTAGTGAAATACTTATAAAAAAAGAAAATACATTATTATCGGAGCTCATCAGGGTTGCATATTAGTTTCCTACAATGCCAGTATCAATTCTGAGGCTTAAACCTTAGCAGTATCTGAGTTCACACCTTCAAAATTCTGTATAGGCCTATGTGAAATTTTTGATTTGTGCCATTATAGTTCCAGTACAATGACCTGGTGCTCTTATTTTGGATTACACTTATGAACTTATCTCTTGTTGCTATAGACTTGGCATTCGATGACTTGGTCTTGGTTTTGCTTATCATTTATCCTACTGATCTACATCCACGTCTGCACTCTGCAAAACACCCTGAGGTGGATGGCAGAGAATACGTCCCAGTCACATATGGAGCATGAGAAGTATGAGTGAATGCCTCCGCACATGCAGGAATTATTCTAATCTTATGTATAAATACGGTCATTTGCTTCTGGGAGTAGCAATTTTGCTTGCTATATTCCAAAGGTATCTTAATTGTTTCATTGAGGACATTCTTAATTGTACTAATTATTTAGATGATGATGTGGTACTGAGGCCTACATGGGAATAAGAATTGTTTGACTACTCTCTGAACATTGGTTAAACTATCAGTTTCACAAGTGCACTTACTACCTAGGACACATCTTACTTAAAAAATGGTTCATGCCCATGGTGAAATATGTAGCTGCCTTAGACAATCTGTCAGTTTTGAGGAACAGAAAAGACTTACAGTTGTTCCTCAGTAAACTAAACTATTATGGCAAATATATCATGCATCATCCATGTAAACAAGCATTCCTGTGACTAAAAAGAACGTACACAATCAGCACCACACCTGGAAACATTTCCAACCATTAAGTGCGTCACTCTAGCAACTAGTGCACACAGTGCAGCATCATGGTCATGCTGTTGCATATAAATGCAAATGGTACAGAACAATCAGTCATGTTTTTATTAGAACGTCTCAACAGATGGACAGTGTAATTAATTCAAGATTGAATAAGAGGCACTGTCAATCATTCACAGGAGTTAAAAACTCACTTGTATCTCTATAATGCAAAGTTCCACTTAATCATGGAAAATAATCCACTGCTTATTCTGTTTGGTCCCCATGAAAGAGCTCCCCAGATGAGCAGCATAGGACCACCAATGATGGGCCCTGTACATTTGCTATTACAATATTCATTACAGGTCCAACACACAGTGTGTAAGTACAGACTTCCTATCCCTTCTACCAGTGGACCACAACAAAGAGTCTGACTTTTGTGAGGCTTAGTGCTTTACACATGATGGCAACTACACCAAACTGTAGACTAACTCCCAGTCATGAAAAATGAGGTAGGCTCAGCCACAAGGCAGGAACCAGTTATCTATAGGATAATGTCGTTTATCCAACAAGTGTGTTCATAGCAACTACAACAAGGCACCACTCTACAGTACAAATATTCTTTTACATCATCACTTCAATACTGTGGATGGTGTCATTCCACTGACGAAACAAGAAGAAGAAGAAGAAGAAGAATGCCATTACTCTGCTCCATATTCTCTTGTTTCTTCACACATGGCACTAGGTGTCCAGAATTCCAGAATGAAGGCACTAGCTTGTGAAAGAGGTCCAGAATCGACAAGACAGAAGGGCATGCAGTCTGGTCCTGTCCACTGTGCTGAACACGACTGTGGCACATTGTTTCTCACCTCGGCATAAACTTGAGCAACCATGGGAGATATCATCTAGCTTTTGTCAGTCCTATTGAAAGAGCAGTGTGGTTACATATGGTTTACACACCCTCTAAGTTTTCATAAAAGGCACGCTTGTCCAGCAAACTCTGCAACAGCCGTAATCTGGGCACTGGTCTCGGTTTTTGCAATGGCGGGCACGCCACGCATGGCAATGGCCTCCAGGCTTACAGACATCAGTTCTGCCAACACAGTGGCACAGAACACATGACCATGCTCCCTTTCACCAAGCACTTAATTCAAAGATTGGGGGGGGGGGGGGGCATGGTAAATCACACTTAAGACTCAAAGTGGAACTCTGTACAAACCATGTCATCTGAGGATGTCATCACCAGCTTCCTTGATACTTATAGACATTGTGAGCCCACAGCTCCTACTGACAGGCACCTTACTGTCACGCAAGCGCCCAAGTCTGGGCTGACACCACCAGCTGAGTCGTGGAGTGGCTTCAATACATCGTTACCAGTTTCTGCGGCCATCATCTTTTCAAAGTTGTGGCAGGATGGGAGTGGCTGGTGTGTTATAGGATCCAGTTATGCCCATGACATCTATCACATACAGTGTCCCCACCTTGACCAATCAGCAACAAATGAACACAAGGTATCTGATACATGTATAGTTTTGCCAGAGCATGTAGGCCAACCCGCCCCCACTGATTCCCACACCGATGCCTCTGCAGTGGTGGTGGTGCAACCCTACACTCTAATGTGAGCCGCAGTGGGCCATGAAAGGTGTCAAAGAAAATCTAACTCTGCCTACCATCCTGACTTTCCCAGCGCCCATCCATCCATGTGTGGTCCCAAGCTACACACTGCAACCAGTGGATCACCCAGGGCCATCCTGCTCACCTGTACCAACACTAGCTGGTTCCATCTCTGACATTATCAGGCAGGAGGTGAAAGGTGAGGATATCAGCATCACTAATCCCCTCCCACACTGATGGTCCTTGTCATTTTCATCACTATGTGCTGATTAAAAGGGTGAGGGATCTAGTACCCTATGATAGTATTGGAGATATAAGGTCTTATGGTATGGGGTTCCCAACCTTTGTCTTGTAGTGACTTCCAGTACTCACATGTTACTAGATATATTTTTTGTAAATAATTTAGGAGTACATTATTAACATTACAAATTATTTAAATTCTGCCAGAACTTTCCTTGAAATAGATCTTATTTTTGTTTATTGAGTTTCACTCTAGCTCCTATTTCATCTCTAACTCACAGAAGTGTGATTTATGAAAGATGTCGCTGCACTTCATTCTAGCTAAGTTTTTAATCTCAAAAGCAGATGTAGATACAATAGTTTTAGCTAACACTGTTATTCAAACTATTTCCAGGAAAAATGAACAATTTTTAAGTTCTTACATTTTCTTGTTACAGGTCCAGAATGGGCATCTTACAACATCGGAATATTTGTTTGTACTCGTTGTGCAGGAATTCACCGCAGTCTAGGAGCTCACATTTCAAAAATAAAACATTTAAAACTTGATAGGTGGGAAGACTGTCAAGTTGAAAGAATGAAGTCAGTGGGAAATATCAATGCCAAGGCAAAGTACGAGGAAAATGTACCTCCTTGTTACCGACGTCCAGTTGAAGGTGATCCACAGTGAGTTTATATGTGTAGCTTTATAGATGAACATACAACTAAAAATGGTTATTTATCACTAGCATGCTTGACTAACCAAATTACATGGGCTGATTTGGTGTTACTCGCAATGATTAGTTACAGCTGTGTAATATTAGGCTACTGTGGCTCTAAAAACCCATTTCATCTTCATGGATAGTTTTCTTAGTGTTGGTTTGAAAGACTTCTAAGCACAGATGTTTGTGTTAAAATATAGCCTTCATTTCATACCACATTACAAAGTTAATGTCTTCCAATTTTGGCAACAGAAGAATAATGCAGTAGACTATTGTCAGCAAATGGTTGAATTTTATGGTTACTGTTTATTTGAAGAAAATACAGCAACAAAAATATCAAATATCTAAATTAATACCAATGAGTGAATGCTGTCGAAAAAAGTACCCCTGCCAATTTTATAGATGTTTGCTGCAATTTGGTTGTTGGTTTCTTAACTTAAAATTGCTACATTGAATATTTTGGTTTGTGAAATGTGGGATGTCTAACATGTAACTTCCTGGCTGTCTGTGTTTCACATAATCATGGGTTCAAGACCAAGCAGGTATTCAGCTTTCTGTATGCAGTTTATTTCTCACTGTCAACCTCCTTCTTTTTGCCTCTTCTGCATGGGTTTAAACATCAGTCAACAGTTAGTTAATTATATAATGAAGTCCATATAAATATTTCATGAAATGTTCAGAAAGAGTAGTATGCCAGTATTTTAAATTTTAAACCAGGCTATCATAAATGCAATAAATATAGTTGTCAAGAACCTTCACAGAATTGATTGAAACTGTGTTTTATCATTATGTCTGCTGTTTTCAGTCAGTTATTTGGTTTATGATTTGGATAACAATTTTAGCTTAAAAACCCAGCAAACTGACCACATATTAATAAATCTTTTTTTCATCTTTTTACCATGTATTATATTGAGCACTTTTTCTTTCTCTTATGTTGACAGACCTCTGTTGGCAATAAACTGTAAGACTGAGAAAATATCGTACATGACTTGAGTGGTTGGACAGTATTCTATAGTAATTGTTGTAACACCATGGTATGTGACTTTGTATGCTGCATTATGTTGTTTTGCACTGTAATGAGTAATGATACAATTCCTGGTCAAACAAAATTGCCATACCTAATTCCTCCATGAATAAGCAGCTTAACTCATTTTTGTGAACTTTCAACAACACAGGCCAAATTTCTATTGTTGGCACCATTACACAAAAGACTGGTGCTTATCCTTCCCATTTCTTGCAGATATATTGCACTCATTCAAGCTACCTTTCTCTGCTTCCTACTGTACATATATAAAAGTGACAACTAATAAGATGTCCCTGATTATTTGTTGACCTAATAGGAGTTTTATTTTCCATCACCTCTCCTATAAATATTAAAATAATAGTTTTCTTATCATCATAATGAAAATTTTACATTGACTGAAATCAGTATTATCCTTTTCGTTGCTGCATACATACTATCTATATTCTGTGCCGAGGGCGGCTTTTGATATGGCTGTACTGCTCACCAAATGCTGGTGCCTGTGCTGAGAGATGGCATTCCGACCAATATGAAATAATTTTCATCTGATTTTTCAAAAACTGTTAGATGAAGAAAACTTGATTTTTCACATCTTACAGACTGACATAATCACTTCATAAACAACTGAATTTCTTTTCATTAGCCATCATACGTACTGCACTGCATCAAGGTAAAACATTGCACACAATTTTAAAGAGTTTGCTTTGCGTAAACTTTATGTACGGTTGATTTTAGCTCATACATTGCAAGTGAAATGTAGATAAGATATCGAAATTTTATTTAAAATTGAGAACAGAATGATATCTCATTTCATTCTTTCACTTTCTTGTGCATCATGAACCTTGTGGTCATAACAGTCATATGTCATAAACAATTCCAAATATCAAAATGAGGTTTATTGCAAGTGATAGCATGCAATGAGGCTCATATGTTGTATGATAAATAATCAAAATATTTTTATTTACCAAGTTATGGAAGTAACCCATCTGAAGCAGTGAGAGGTCAGCGGCTAGAATTCATACTACAAATGTCCATTGCACTGTAGGAAAACCTAAGCGGTGCAATGTACATGTCCACAGCACTTGGGGACCTTGATCTTGGAGGATTGGAACAATGGTCTTATCCCATACTTCTAGAGCATTCATTTACTCATTGTTAGCTGGTATTCAGTCCTGTTCCCTGTTAATGTAGCAATATTTATTTAGGTTGAAAAGATGAGATCTGGTCCAGGTGCAACTTGTGGTTTCTGTACTGGGGAACATTTATCAATACAGATAAGTCTTGTCTCCACAACTAAGATTTCAGGAGAGTGATGGGGGGCAATATCATACTCTAGCCAAATGGTTACATACTGTATCTTCTTTCTGTTTCATAACCAGCTACTAAATAATATCAAAAGCTAACTCCAAAATAAAATCTATAGATAGCTTATTATCCGCAACTTCACATTTCTTGACAGTTTACCACTGCAGATAATACTATAAGCCACATTTTGGAGAGATACTTAATGCAGTGTATGTTAGCTTCATTGCATGCTTATAGTTTTTGATATTTTTGTGTCTAAACTTCAGATGTTTAATGTTTCATGCACTCAAACTGTTTTTGTTCTTGATTCATGTTTACATTCAATCTGGGCACTCCAAGTTCCTTCACTTTCATCCTAACTGCATGCTCCAAAATTTTACCTGATAAAGTGCACATTGAATTCATATTGTGTAGTTTTCAAATTTGTGGAATGCAGCTGGTATTCGCAAGAAACTAAAACTCACTAAACTCATGTAGAATACCCCCACGAAAAGAAAGTAGCTAATAATGCATGTTAGCCGCAGTCAGCAAGCAAGGAAACTAAAGTAATAGGACATATTTTGCACAATGGGTATTTTTCACTTGCTTTTCCTTCTATCATTCATGAAACTCCTGCTGGGTGGTTTTACTTATGTTACCGTAGTCTAGTGCACTATGGGTTAGACATTTGCATACTTACTCGAGCGGTGAATAGAAAAGCCAAAGACAGAAACAAAAAAGCTGTCTAAAACGCCATCAAAGCAGTTACACTAAACATCAATTAAAGACATATCTAAGCATAATAAAGATATAAAGAGACAGGGATTCGATAGCAAACTTTCAGCAACTGTGTTCATTTCTTTTTTATTTAAGCAGTGGATTGTGAAAATTGTGTGCAGATTGGTAGGACACCCTTAAGCAGAAACACCAGAGCCTTTGGTGGAAGAAATTGGGAACTGTATCATTATATGAAGGACAATCAGAGTCCAGTAACAGTACTGCACAACTGACAATACTGCAAATTGCAGCTTAATGTCATCAGACAGATGGAAATGCTGCATTACGCGAAGAGAATGAAAAGCTTACAGAATAAAAAGATGTATCAGGGCAGAATGTAGGTGCTCAACATATTACACCCATGTAATATGAGAATTAAACTGTTAGTGATCTGTCTTAGTTGTGCAAAATTTATACTAATAATCTGTGTGTAAAACCATCATGGCTGTCTATTTGTCTTTTGGGGCAACGTATATGCTTTAGTTCATCAGAACTGGATCACAGAAAAAAAAGACATTTTGGTTTAAAATTTTACTATTAAACTTTCTTTGTCTGTGTGCCTATCTGACATGCTAAACTCCAAAACTAATAGAAGTATGTCACACTTTGGGATATCTGATGTCATAAACACAGAGATATGTGAAAAACTGCTGCATCACGCATGACGTTTATTATTACTGGCTCACCGAACTAATTTCAATGAAATTTGGCAAGGAGGCAGCTTGAACCCTGAGGAAGAACATAGGCTACTTTTGAATGTGTGTAGTACAAGATATGCATTGATTTGAAGAACATTGCAGAAATTAGGGAAACACATTTATTCTCTGAAAAAGGTTTACTCTTTGCTTCCAAACTATATCATAAAGTGAAAATGCTTTTTATGGTTGGTATGTGCTATGTGATATGATTCAAAGTTATGAATATGCTTATACCATCTTCAGTGTGTTTATTCCATACTTCCACACTATTTGTTGCGTAATGTACACATTGTATAATGTATAACTATTTTGCACACTATCCACTATTTTGGAATGAAAGAACTCAGTGGCTTGTAAGAAACTTTACACATAATTTCAAACCTTTGCAAAACTTTTTCACATTGACAACACCCACAGAACAGTGAATAGAAAAAAAAAGTTATCACTTACTATGTTATTGCTGTTCATGCAGTAAAACTGTTGTTTTTCCGTTATTGAACCGTATTGTTTGCCATCGTCATTCATTGCTTTTGCGGTTAATGTTCAATGTAGCTAACGAAAGGTTTAAAGTTCCTTAATCGGAGGAGGTCACCAATTATGTAGGTGACTTGCCTACAACAAATAATTGCATAGCCGTCCGGTATAATGTGTTAATCAAAAAATATTTATTCGCAAAAACTCACAATGAGAAGAAACTAAAAAAACAACAGAGAAGTAACAAAAACTGGGAGACTCTATAGTCTTACGGCAAAGATAAAAAACAACACATGACCAGAAAAAAACTCGCGCACTTTTGATATCACTTTGCACCAGACATGAAAAATATCACTGCCACACAGCCCCCCCCCCCTTAAACTGCGGAGCCCCAGGGATATCTTGATACTTGAATTTTATTCGACGTCCAGCTCTGGTGCGCGTCGGGTGTCTCGGGGGCGGTGACGTTGTTGTTTGTGGTGGTGATTCACCTGTCTCGGACGATGTACTGAGCGGTGTTTCAGTATGCTCTGCATCCCTCATGTGTTGATGCACAGGCGTGGTGTCAGAGGTCAGAGAGGGTAAAACCCATACTGGCTTGACACGTTCAATCAATACCTTTGTCGGAACACCATTGTACGTTATATTCACGGTATGCTTATTTCTACTCAGCACCTGAAATGGGCCCATATATGGTGGTTGTAAAGGCGATTTGACTGAGTCTGTTCGCAACATTACGTGAGAGCAATCGTATAAGTCTTTGTGTACAGACACCTTACGTTTGCCATGGCGAGAAGGTGGTGGGCAACATATATTTGTGCAGTGACATTTTAGCTGCTGCACTCAGTGTGTGAGGCCCTCTGATCCAGGTAGTGAGGTTGGTACTAAATAACCTGCAGGAATCCGTAGCGGCTTGCCGTAAACCATCTCGGCAACTGATGCACCAATATCGGGTTTGTGAGCTGTCCGCAGGCCTAACAAGAGTAATGGTAATGCTTCCGTCCATCTCTTTTGATGACACATCAATGCTGCTTTGAGTGTTCTGTGCCACCGTTCGACCATACCATTACTGGCACGGTGATAGGTAGTCGTGTGGTGGCGTCGGAAACCGCACATTTTGGATAGATCGAGGAACAATGTAGATTCGAACTGACATCCTTGGTCAGTTTTGACATGAAGGGGACATCCAAAACGGGCAACCCGCATACACAGAAACGTCTTCGCAGTAGTTTTGGCTGAAATATTGACTATTGGAGTTGATTCTGCTGATCTTGTGCACCTATCTATGGCCGTAAACAAATATCTGTAACCCTCTGACTGTGGGAGAGGTCCAACCAGGTCCACGTGAACGTGTACGAATCTAGCAGAGGTACCTTGACAATCTCCAATATCAGCTCGCACATGTCGTCTTACTTTACTTTGTTGACAAAGAATGCAGGAACGCACTCAAAGGCGTGCGTCTCTTTTGATAGAAGGCGACACATAGCGGTCTGTCAGCAGCTTGATTGTAGCGTTGGCTCCTGGGTGCGATAGTGTGTGGACACTGTCGAATGCCGTCTTGCACAATATTTCTGAAATGAATGGTCTTGGTCTGCCTTGAGAAAAGTCGCACCAGAGCTTCAGCTTGGAGTTAAGCCCGTATTACACGAATGCCTAAACCGTACATCTATGCACCAACGCCCGTAACGTGCATACCTGTAACTACAGACTGGTTCACTTCCAACCTATTATACCATCCACGCTGGATATACCTAGCGCGCATGCGCAGCAGCAGACTGTACGCGCGAAAGGAAAATAGATGTCTTATGTCCCGATGTCTTGTAGTCATTCGTTCTACTGCGCGCAACTCAAGGGCGACTGTATGATATACTGAAGCATCATACATTCAAATTATTTGTGAACTCAAGGTTCCTATTTATAAAGAAATTGTTTTCTACCATTATGTATTAAGTAATAGTTTTTCTCTAATGTAGGTTAGTACTGTTCTGAATTACAGATGCAACAGTTTTATATTATGACACTTGATTGCACAGGTATATGTGTATCAAAATTTACATTTATACATCATATTGCACGTGGAGGATCCACTTGTTTTTGGAGCTATTGTCCTGGCTGGCAGTGACAATAAATCTTCAGATTAGGGCAGAGCGGCAACGAAAATGAAAAGTCAAACGTTGTTGGGATCGACCCTGGCTGACAAGGAGGGTGGAAGGCAGGGAAATATATTCACTGTTAATGAAAGAACTGAGGCCCGAAGATCCGCAAGAATTTCCGAACTTCGTTAGGATGGACATGGCCTGTTTCGAGAAACTGCTGTCTATGATAGAAGATGGAAACAGAAAGTGTGACACAGTCATGATGGAGGCTATCTCACCTTCTAGAGAGTAAGAGTTATGTGGTTATGTTTTGTGATCATACCAGCCTAGATCACTAATAAAATACCGGTGAACGCCCTGTTATGTTGCTGGCTGGTTGTAACATTACATTTCCTGGCAAATAAGGAATCTTTTAAGTCTGGCTTTTAGCCACAGAATAGTACAGCCCACCATTTCGAAAGTTGTTGTGGATATATGCACTACAATTTGCAACACATTAAATGACCAATACTTAGGTGACCTTGTGTTATTTTTCCAAGTTTGGACTATACTCAGAATTTTGCAGTCCTCATCTATCGCACTGGGGCAAACTGCAAGGAGTTTCTCCCTGTCTCTGCCAGTTTCTCTTTTCTGGCATGTTGAAATCAAGCAAGAGGTGCAATTAAATCAAACCTGAACTTTCGTAAACTAAGGCATTACGATACAAATCGAAAATCACCGTATAACGTTATATGCATATTCCTCAGAAAGAAACGATTTCTGACTACCTTATTATGTTATTATTAGTGGGTCATACATACACCTTTCCTCGCTGTATGCCTGATTTCAGATGCGTAATTCCTCTCTGCTCCATTTCATTTCTAGAATACGAAGCTATCAGTAGGAAAAATCATTTAACAAACAGCTAATATATAAGAGTCTACTGCAAAAAAAGTTTCTTTTCTGCAGAAAACACCATGGTACACCCTTCTGCGCATGCGCGGATTATCGCTGCCTACTGCGCATGCGCGGATTGACGGCAGTTTAGAACTGCTCTCTATTCCTGTGTGCAGATAATGTGTCTGCTAATTTTCGTAGTTTCACCCGTTCTACCACTAGATGGCTGTTGCGATAGATGAGAACTGTTCGCGGCGGACAGTCGTGTAATGCCGGCTTTAGGCATCAGAATTTGCTCGAACTTCAGACCTGTAGATGGGTCATTTAACAGCTGTTGTAGCTCTGCATCCTTGGTCTGTTCCACTGCAAGTTTATCATAGTTTATAATTTCTGAAATCCCGCAAATACATGAAAAATAGTCAGCCACTAAATTTTCTGTGCCTCTTAAATGACATATATCTGTCGTGAACTGACTTATGAACTCAATATAACGGATCTGTCTTGGTGAGCACTTATTACTGGTGTTTTTAAAAGCCGATGGTATGGGTTTGTGGTCTGTAAACACAGTCACTGGTCTAGCCTCTATTTGTGGAGGGAAGTATAGAATTGCTTCGTAGATCACGAACAATTCTCTGTCATACGCGCTCCACTTCTGTTGTACAGTCTGTAACTTTTTAGAGAAAAACCGTAGTGGTTGCCATTGCCCTTCTACACGCTGGTGCAGCACCGTCCCTATTGCTGACTGGCTCGCGTCTACAACAATAGCTTGACAGAAAATCCTAGGAAGTTCTGGTCTTACGTTAAATCAGTAAGTGGCTCAAAACAGCACATCCAGCCACTCCGGGATGATGATGGCATTGAAACAGAGGATGACACGCGTAAAGCTTAAATACTAAACACCTTTTTCCAAAGCTGTTTCACAGAGGTAGACCACACTGCAGTTCCTTCTCTAAATCCTTGCACAAACGAAAAAATGGCTGACATCGAAATAAGTGTCCAAGGAATAGAAAAGCAACTCGAATCGCTCAACAGAGGAAAGTCCGCTGGACCTGACGGGATACCAATTCGATTCTACACAGAGTACATGAAAGAACTTGCCCCCCTTCTAACAGCCGTGTACCGCAAGTCTCTAGAAGAACGGAAGGTTCCAAATGATTGGAAAAGAGCACAGGTAGTCCCAGTCTTCAAGAAGGGTCGTAGAGCAGATGCGCAAAACTATAGACCTATATCTCTGACATCGATCTGTTGTAGAATTTTGGAACATGTTTTTTGCTTGAGTATAATGTCGTTTTTGGAAACCCAGAATCTACTCTGTAGGAATCAACATGGATTCCGGAAACAGCGATCGTGTGAGAGCCAACTCGCTTTATTTGTTCATGAGACCCAGAAAATATTAGATACAGGCTCTCAGGTAGATGCTATTTTCCTTGACTTCCGGAAGGCGTTCGATACAGTTCCGCACTGTCGCCTGATAAACAAAGTAAGAGCCTACAGAATATCAGACCAGCTGTGTGGCTGGATTGAAGAGTTTTTAGCAAACAGAACACAGCATGTCGTTATCAAAGGAGAGATGTCTACAGACGTTAAAGTAACCTCTGGCGTGCCACAGGGGAGTGTTATGGGACCATTGCTTTACACAATATATATAAATGACCTAGTAGATAGTGTCGGAAGTTCCATGCGGCTTTTCGCGGTTGATGCTGTAGTATACAGAGAAGTTGCAGCATTAGAAAATTGTAGCGAAATGCAGGAAGATCTGCAGCGGATAGGGACTTGGTGCAGGGAGTGGCAACTGACCCTTAACATAGATAAATGTAATGTATTGCGAATACATAGAAAGAAGGATCCTTTATTGTATTATTATATGATAGCGGAACAAACACTGGTAGCAGTTACTTCTGTAAAATATTTGGGAGTATGCATGCGGAACAGTTTGAAGTGGAATGATCATATAAAATTAATTGTTGGTAAGGCGGGTACCAGGTTGAGATTCATTGGGAGAGTCCTCGGAAAATGTAGTCCATCAACAAAGGAGGTGGCTTACAAAACACTCGTTCAACCTATACTTGAGTATTGCTCATCAGTGTGGGATCCGTACCAGATCGGGTTGACGGAGGAGATAGAGAAGATCCACAGGGTCATTTGGTAACCGTGATAGCAGTACGGAGATGTTTAGCAAACTCAAGTGGCAGACTCTGCAAGAGAGGCGCTTTGCATCGCGGTGTAGCTTGCTCGCCAGGTTTCGAGAGGGTGCGTTTCTGGATGAGGTATCGAATATATTGCTTCCCTCTACTTATACCTGCCAAGTAGATCACGAATGTAAAATTAGAGAGATTTGAGCGCGCACAGAGGCTTTCAGACAGTCGTTCTTCCTGCGAACCATACGCGACTGGAACAGAAAAGGGAGGTAATGACAGTGGCATGTAAAGTGCCCTCCGCCACACACCTTTGAGTGGCTTGCGGAGTATAAATGTAGATGTAGATGTGCGTAGTGAACTGGATGAGTGAGCAACACTGCTTTGCTGAGGCTTGCTTGAAGATCATTCAATGCTTTGTCCTTTAGTGCTTGATATTGCACTGTTGTCTGTCAGATTTAACAAACGTTTTCCTTGTAAGTCGACCACCAACTCGAAATGTGCCAGAAAATCAGCGCCCAAAATAGGTTCTGATATACCAGCTATCACAAAAGACCAGGTAAACTGTTTGGAAAAACCCACATCAATCTTGCACACTTTACATCCATACGTGTTAATCACCGGAGTTATTCACTGCCTTCAAACGTGGCTGTATGTCTTTTTCATTGTGCGGCGGATGGCTGACAGAAAGCGATCTAATGTCTGGCCTGGTATCCACCAAAAACCTTGTACCTGTAAGTACGTCTGATACATACAATTTTTTCGAAGCAGGAGGCATACGTGTTGATGATTGCTGTCGCTGACATGAAAACACTGCACTGTTTCTGTACATACCTTGGTTGTCTGAGATAACTTGTGGTTGCTGTAGCGTGTGTAGATGCGTTCACAAACCCTCTATTGCAGTTTTTAAATCTCTAATTTCGTTTGAACTTTTTGTTGTTTGTTGCGTTGCGACCGTGGCACAGTTTACTGTTATATCATCAGTTTGGTCTTGCTGGTAATGGTAGTTATCGTACGTGGCATCTGTCGACATCATTGCGACTGTTGCAGTAGGCTCGTGCGTCACATAGATTCTGTCTGCAGCGAGCAGCAGTTTGTCAACTGATCTTTCATCGTATATAGCTAGTGTAGTTCTTGCTTGCGTTGGTAGCTGTTGTTGCCATACGTGGAGTAACAGTCTATCAGAGACTGTTGAGCTATCTACCAGGCTGCGTTAATGACGCCAATATTCTGACAGGGTCCTGTCTCCCCGTTTCTCTTGGTACAGTACTTGTTTGACTCTGATGTCGACTGACTTCACACACCGAGAAATTAATTTTTCTTTCAGTCTACAGTATGCTCCTTCTGTAGGCGGGTTAACTATAATGCCAGATATCAAAGCCGAGGTCTGATGATCCAAATTACTTATCACCAAGGTGAACTTCTCATGATCACTGACTAGTCTTTGTTGTAGAAATATATTTTCGATTACCGCGAACCATGTGTGTGGCTGAGAAGGCATGAATGGGGGCACTCGTAATTGCAGCCATTGAGTTGGTGAAGCGTTGAAACCAGTGGGTAGTTCCATTGCTGTTACTTGCTGTGGTTGTGCTGCAGTAGTCCCAGTTTCCGATGATGTTGCCTTGCTGGTGTGTGCCATGGTTGTTGAACCAACGTCATTCCTTTGGTCCGGTATATGCTGGAAGTTCATATCTTTCGAAATATGCAACTGTAAAGTTTCTATCTCATTCTGAAGCCTATGAATTTCTTCCGTTATTGAACCGTATTGTTTGCCATTGTCGTTCATTGCTTTTGCAGTTAATGTTCAACGTAGCTAACGAAAGGTTTAAAGTTCCTTAATCGGAGGAGGTCACCAATTATGTAGGTGACTTGCCTACAACAAATAATTGCATAGCCGTCCGGTATAATGTGTTAACAAAAAAATATTTATTTGCAAAAACTCACAATGAGAAGAAACTAAAAAAAACAACAGAGAAGTAACAAAAACTAGGAGACTCTATAGTCTTACGGCAAAGATAAAAAAAAAAAAAAACAAAAACACATGACCAGAAAAAAACTCTCTCGCACTTTTGATATCACTTTGCACCAGACATGAAAAATATCACTGCCACACTGTCACATCAGGCATCACGTCATGACATTTACCTTTATTGCTTCTTTGCCACAAACTCTATTCACAACACTTTCAGATGAGAGTATGCACATATACTGCTGAATGTACTTACAAAACTATATTATTGTATGACACATAGTTCAGGAGATATGAAGGAAGGAGGAGATGGGCAGGAAGAGATGGACAGTGTGTTGGATGGGTAGGGGGCGGGGGGGGGTGGACAGATATAGGGGGAGAAGGAGATGAACAGAGAGTGACCACAGAAGATCATCAACACTAAACTCACTAATCTGGCCATTCCATGCACATACAGGTGCCACATAAGCGAAAGTTTTGGATTACCGAGTGCATCTGAAGTTTATTTTAAAACCTTGGTTCAACTTATCTGAAATTTTGAGTTTCTCCTTGGGGTTCAGCATAATGTGTTTGATAATTCATTGTTATGTGCCATTTTCATTTTGGATGTGAGTTAGATTACTGAGAGGCTGGTCTACTGAAGGCCAGATTAGCGAGAGTGTAGTGTAATAGAATTGAAATAAATACATACCAGGGCAATGCCGGGTACTTAGCTAGTTGTTAATAATCACTTCTTGCCAGTAGTTGGCAAGTTAAATCAAAATTTTATTGGTCAGGTAAATATGAAAAACTCTTGGAAGTTGCTTTTCCATGACAAGAGTCCTGGGGAGTGGCCGCGTGGTTTGAGGTGCCATGTCACAGATTGCGCGGCCCCTCCCGCCGGAGGTTCGGGTTCTCCCTCGGGCATGGGTCTGTGTGGTGTTTTTAGCATAAGTTTGTTAAAGTAGTGTGTAAGTGTAGGGGCCGATGACCTCAGCAGTTTGGTTCCTTGGGTATTCACACACATTTGAACATTTTCCATGACAAGATGCAACTGCAGGAAATACGAGGGCTATTCAGAAAGTAGGGAACGTTTCCGTCTGATGCAGCTAGGCATGCAACAATTGCATATATTTTGGTGTGTGTTTGCTCGGCAGCTCAGTTAGCATCCTTCCGTGACAGCGGGAATGTCTGTACGTGTCTGTTTTTTTTTTTTTTTTTCAATATTCGAATTTGAAATGTGTGGTGCAGTTGAAAATCCCACCAATTTTGAGGTGCGGTCTGTGATACAGTTTTTGTTGGCAAAAAACCTAAAACCCATAGAAATTTATCATGAACCATGCAAAGTGTACGGAAACAATGTAAAGAGTGAATTTTCTGTCCTGAAATGGTGATTTCAATTTAAAAATGGTCGAACCAACATTCATGATGAAGGGAAGAGTGGACGCCCGAGCATTGTGACTGACAATCTTGTGTCTAAAGTTGATGAAACAATTCATAAAAACCATCACTTCACAATAATGGAGCTCTCAATTTCTTTTCCACAAGTTTCATGGACTTTGTTGTTTGAAATTGTCACTCAAAAGCTAGGCTGCCACAAATTTTGTGTACGACGGGTGCCCATAATGCTTACAGAGCTCCATAAAGAACAATGAATGGGGGCAACGTTGACATTTCTGGAGGCCTACCACAAGCATGGGGATTCATTACTGGATCGAATCATAACCGGTGACGAGGCTTGGGGGAAACACGTCAGTTGTGAGACAAAATTACATTCCATGGAGTGGGGCACGCAAAGTCCCTCCAAAAACCAAGAAAATGTTTGCAAACCTTGTCAGCAAGGAAGTTGATGGCAACAGTGTTTTGGGAAAGGCAAGATGTGCTTTTTATTGATTTTCTTGAACATGGAGCAACCATAAATTCTGCCCGGTACTGCACAGATTTACAAGAGCGGTTCAAAACAAACACAGAGGAAAGCTGACATCCAAAATTCTGTTTTTGCACGACAGTGCCCAACCTCACATGACAAACCGCACTAAAGAACTCCTTAATTCATTCAAATGGGAAATCTTCCCTCATCCGCCCTACAGCCCCAATCTTGCACCAAGAGACTTCCACTTGTTTCCCAAGGTGAAGAACTGTCTTGCAACGCAGCACTTTGATGATGACGCGGAACTCCAGGCAGACGTGACTCACTGGCTGAAGTCTCAGGAGGCAGAATTTTATGACGAAGGTATTTCAATTCTTGTCCACCGCTATGATAAGTGCCTCAATGTGTTTGGTAGCTATGTGGGAAAGTAGTATGTCAGTCGCTCTTTCAGATGTATATAATAAAATGTATTTCTCGTACTTAGTTTTTTTAATGTCAAAACATTCCCTACTTTTTGAATAGCCCTCATATGCAAAGATAAAACTAAATTAACTATTACATCAGTAAAGAGTAAAGATTCTCTGAGTGTGGTGATATTTCATATAGGATTATGAAGATCAGTGCACCATATATCAGTTCTTTACTCTGTTGCCTGTGCAGTATGTCTGTCGGATGAGGTCAGTTTCCTGACATATTGAAATGCTCATTTAGTGATATCACTTTTTGAAAAGAGTGAAAGAGATAATGTAGACAATTACCAGCCAATGTCTTTGCTACCAGTGTCTTCAAAGGCAATGTGTAGCAGGGCAGTGGCACATTTCAGTACACATTATTTGCTGCCAGACTCACAATTCGGCTTCAGGAAAAGAGTATCCACAGAAAGTGTGATTTATTCTTGTGTGTGTCATATGCCATCAGGGCTAAACAATCAGTTGAGGACAGTAGGTGTTTTCTTTGATTTAACAAAAGCATTTGATTGTATGTACCATACAATAATTTCCTGTAAGTCGGAACATAATGGGATTAGGGAAACAGCTCAACAATGTTTCAAATTATATCTAGAAAGTAGGAAGCAGAAAGTTGTCTTCTGGTATAAAAAGTTTTAATCTGATTGGGGTCATGTAAAATAGGGGCGAGCCACAGGATTCAGTTTTGGATCCAACACTTTTCTTCATTTACATCAATGATCTGACATTAAACGTGACAGTTGACTCAAAAATTTTACTTTTTACTGATGATGTGTTATGGCAAAACAGGAGGATAGTAATTAAAATGAGATAACTAATAGTATATTCAGCAACATCAGCATATGACTCTCAGAGAAAATAGTAGCACTTAACTGCAACAAAACACAATATGTAGAATTTCTGCTTTGGAACTCTTGTAAAACTGAACTATTATTGAAACTTCCTGGCAGATTAAAACTGTGTGCGAGAACAAGACTCAAACTCAATCTCGGGACCTTTGCCTTTCACGGGCAAGTGCTCTACCAACTGAGCTACCCAAGCACGACTCACGCCCCGTCCTCACAGCTTTACTTCCGCCAGTACCTCGTCTCCTAAAGTTTGGAAGGTAGGAGACAAGGTACTGGTGGAAGTAAAGCTGTGAGGACGGGGCGTGAGTCATGCTTGGGTAGCTCAGTTGGTAGAGCATTTGCCTGCGAAAGGCAAAGGTCCTGAGTTCGAGTCTCGGTCCGGCACACAGTTTTAATCTGCCAGAAAGTTTCATATCAGCGCTCACGCTGCTGCAGAGTGAAAATCTCATTCTGAACTATTATTGTTGCGAGGTGGTCAGGCAGTCGACAAATAACTATTTTAAATTATTGGGACTGAGAAGAGATGGCATGCTTTCTTGGAATATTAGCTTCAAGATCTTGTGCATAAACTGAATGCTGCTGTCTTGACTACAAGAATGATTTCCAACGTCTCTGCACTGAAATATGAAGGCCTGTTTATTTTGATTACTTTCAAGGTATTGACAAACTGCCTATTGGCTTCTGTCTCGGGTTCTTCGGCCGACGTTCATCTAATGATTTTTCTGACGTTTCGCCAGCACGAGTGGCTGGCATTGTCAAAGCTTCACCCTCCATTGCCGGTGGTGAACTGGAGGCGAGCTCGCGGCCGCAGACTATATGTACCTGGCGCGCCAACGTCTGAGGGCTTCTCCGCGGTCATTTCCGGTGCGGTTCTCCTCTTGCTACCTGCGACAGTCGTTCGCTGCAGTACGGGAAGCCAGGATCCGTTTACCTTAAGGCTTTCCTCTTTCTTGTTGAAACTGTTCATGTGTTTTTGGATTTCTACAGCTTCTCTGAACAAGCGCGTGTGATAGTGCTTCTCTACAGCCAGAACTTCCATGTCGGCGAATTTTATTACGTGGTCGGTCTCATTCAGTGCGTGCTCTGCCACGGCCGATTTCTCCACCTGCCCCAACCTGCAATGTCGCTTATGCTCTTTGATCCTGGTGTTAATTGATCATCCAGTCATTCCGACGTAAACTTTTCCGCATGTGCATGGTATACGGTATATTCCCGACATTGCAAGTGGGTCTCTTTTCTCTTTCGCTGATCTAAGACACTCTTTGATCTTCCTTGTCGGTTTGAAAATCGTCTTTACGCCGTGTTTGCGCAATATACGGCCGATTCTGTCCGTCACTCTGGGAATGTATGGCAGAAAGGCTGTACCCGACATTTCTTTTTCTGGTTCCTTACTTCGCCGAGTGTTTGGCTCTGTTACACTTCTAATGTAATTTGTGGAGTACCCATTGCTCCTCAGAACAGTTTCCAGGTGTTGCATTTCTCGTTTGAGGTGTTGAGGCTCACATATTCGTCCTGCTCTCGTTACGAGCATACTAATCATGCCTCTTTTCTGGCTCGGGTGGTGGTTTGACAGTTTGTGCAGGTATTGGTCCGTGTGTGTCGGTTTTTGGTATACGCTGTGTCCCAGGTTTTCGCCGTCCCTTGTGACCAGCACATCTAGAAATGGCAGTTTCTTGTCCTTTTCTACTTCCATGGTAAATGTTATGTTGGCATGGAGGCTGTTCAAGTGTCTCAGGAATTCACTGAGCTGTTCTTCACCATGGCTCCACACCACGAAAGTATCATCGACGTACCTGTACCACACCTTAGGTTTGCAAGTCGCCGAGTCCAGTGCCTGTGCTTCGAATTGTTCCATGAAGAAGTTGGCCACCACTGGACTGAGAGGACTACCCATGGCGACGCCTTCCAGCTGTTCGTAGAAATCGCCATTCCACGTGAAATAGCTCGTGGTGAGACATGCATGGAAGAGCTGTTTGATGTCTTGCGGGAACATGGAACCGATGTGCTCCAGAGCGTCACTGAGTGGCACTTTCGTAAATAACGAAACAACATCAAAACTGACCAGGATGTCGTTTGGCGCAAGTTTCAGTTTCTTCAGCTTCTCAATGAACATACATTAAGGACTCAGGACATATACCGTATACCATGCACATACGGAAAAGTTTATGTCGGAATGACTGGACGATCAATTAACACCAGGATCAAAGAACATAAGTGACATTGCAGGTTGGGGCAGGTGGAGAAATCTGCCGTGGCAGAGCATGCACTGAATGAGACCGACCACGTAATAAAATTCGCCGACACGGAAGTTCTGGCTGTAGAGAAGCACTATCACACGCGCTTGTTCAGAGAAGCTGTAGAAATCCAAAAACATACGAACAGTTTCAACAAGAAAGAGGAAAGCCTTAAGGTAAACGGATCCTGGCTTCCCGTACTGCAGCGAATGACTGTCGCAGGTAGCAAGAGGAGAACCACACCGGAAATGACCGCGGAGAAGCCCTCGAACGTTGGCGCGCCAGGTACATATAGTCTGCGGCCGCGAGCTTGCCTCTAGTTCACCAGCGGCAATGGAGGGTGAAGCTTTGACAATGCCAGTCACTCGTGCTGGCGAAACGTCAGAAAAATCATTAGATGAACGTCGGCCGAAGAACCCGAGACAGAAGCCAGTAGGCAGTTTGTCAACAAGTGGCCATGAAAGCCTTAATAATTTTGTTTCAAGGTGTTGTCTTGCATGATGACATATTTAGGGGCAAATCTGTGCACTCACCAAGGATATTCTTGTTTCAGAAGATGGTGGTCAAACTGGATGTGCATTGTCAGTTTGCAAACTTCGTGTAAGCCATAGTACAGGTCTCTCAAGATTCTAACTCTGCCATCCGCGTAAATATATTCCATCATGGGTTTTGTTGCTGACAATATTGATTAGTTCAGAACAAACTGCAACATTCATTCTGTTATCATTAAATGGAAAAAAAAATAGTATGCACTTGGATAACACTTCCTTAGGCTTTGTGCAGGAAGATGTGCACAATTCAGCAGGTTTCCTTTTCAGTAGGCTTCCACTGAAAGTGAGAAGATTAAGTCATAAACCTCTGGTATTCAATCTAAGATGAAATGTTTCCTTGTGGCACACTCCTGTTCTGTACAGGTGTTCCTCACAGTAGTCGAGAACGTTCCTCAGTAATGCGTTATTTGTTCATATACTCTTACAATTTTTTGTGAACAATTAATTCTTTTGCTTATAAATTTTCTAATCATCATCCTATGAGCTATGTATTGACTCATTCTATGAGAAATTATCCTTGGCTCCCATGGCTGTACACAACCTGAATGGTAATTAAAATACGAGGGCTATCCATAAAGTATATTACGTTTTGGAATTATAAATAAAGTATTGGAAAGTTTTTTTATTATATACAGATGAAAGCCACACTTAAATACTACTTTTCTACATAATTGCCATTTAAATTAAGGCACTTATCGTAGTGATGGACGAGCTTGAAAATTACTTCGTTGTAAAATTCAGCCGCCTGTGCCTTCAACCACGTGGCGACTGTCTTTTGGGACAGAAAAGGTGTGATTTTTGTGGATTTCCTGGAAAGAGGCACTACAATAAACTCTCAAAGGTATTGCCAAACTCTGCACAATCTCAGAAGAGCAATACAAAACAAGCACAGGGCAAAGTTGGGCTCAAAGATCTTGCTGATTCACAATGCCCGGGCCCACACGGCAAATGCCATTCGTAAAGTTCTTGAATCTTTTAAGTGGGAGTTGTTTCCTCATCCGCTGTACAGTCCCGACCTGGCACCGAGCGACTTCCACTTATTCCCAGCAATGAAGAAGTGGTTGGCTATGCAGCGTTTTGATGACGACGCACAGCTTCAAGAAGAGGTAACCACATGGTTCAAGGCGCAGGCGGCCGAATTTTACGACGAAGGAATTTCCAAGCTCGTCCATCGCTACGATAAGTGCCTTAATTTAAATGGCAACTATGTAGAAAAGTAGTATTTAAGTATGGCTTTCATCTGTATATAATAAAAAATTTCCAATACTTTATTTATTTTTAATTCCAAAATGTAATGTACTTTGTGGATAGCCCTCATAATTCTGTAAACAGACAGCAAGAAACAAGGAAGGATGCTTGGCACTTGCAAGCAGGTGGGAGAGCAGTTTCAAGTGTGGCACCAGCTCCTTGAGTTGTGTCAAAACAGTGCACTCTCTACTGTTAAGTGGAAAATTAACTGTTGATAGATTCTCTGAAACCATCTATACCATGGTGCAGGTTGGAGTCCCAGGTATCACACCGTGTGGCCGTGCATCAAAGTGGGCTCTCGTTTGAGAGTAATCAACAAAACAACAATTTTACATATTGCTATAGAGCAGCGGTGTCCATCCTTTTAGGTTATGTGGGCCACATTGGAGCAATATGAGTATTTTTGGGCTGCACCATGTAATATACAGTGGAACCTTGCATAGCAAGTATAATTCGTTTGAGAATCTTACTCATAGTGTGAAATACTTGTTAAGTGAAACAATTTATCCCTTATAAATTAATGTAAAATACGATAATGTGTTCCATACAGAAAAAGTTTTATCTTATTCATGCCATTTATTCAAAGAAAATTGTACTTACAGAATTATGTACTTTATTATTCATGAAGCATAAACTAATTCTTTTTTACTAGGGAGCTATCTACAGTCATTTGTTTCTGCCATCCTCTGTGCAATATCGCTTTCTGCGCTATCGACAATAATCGACTTCTTAGCTCATTTGCACCTGATATCTAGCATGGTAGCCAGTCCGTTGTGGTGAGGCCGCCATGTACCCTGTTGTTTGTAGCTCCCTGACCACACAGGGATCGCTCTGCTGATGCCTTCACCATTAACTTCCCACGTATGCCAAGGAGTAGATGCCCATCGACCTGGGGCATTGGGACTCCCGGCAATGGCCATCTTGCCAGGTGGCATGTGGTGTGGCTGGGTGGCGACTGTGGGGAGGGGGCCCCTGCTTGGAGGGGGTGGCATCAGGACAGATGACACACCATGAAATGTACGTCATCTCTTGCTGGTGGCCAAACACCAGCAGTCTCTAAGCAGTCAAGGTCTAACTTCAGTGCTAAGAAAAACGACCCCAAGTCCCCCCCCACCTCACCGTAGGAGGAACACCAGGCTAAGGATAGCAGCGAAGCTTATTCACCTCGGTACCTTGTATGTATGAGAGTTGATGGAGTATCTTTCTTGTCAATGAAACCTCAGTTTTTTTTTTTTTTTTTTGAGCATTTAGAGGACAAGTTTGGCAGGCAGAGGGCTTGTCCAAAATGTGGTCAGGGTCAGTTTTGATCAGAACAGCATCCTCTGCCCAGTCATGGGCACTACTCACCTGTGACAAGCTGGGGGATGTTTCTGTTTCCATCATGCCCCATAAGAGCTTAAATATGGTCCAGGGTATCACATTTCACATGGACATTCTTTTGCAGTCTGACGATAAGCTGCGCACCAATTTAGAGGGTTGAGGAGTCCATTTCATCCGGTACGTCCATTGGGGTCTGAGGGATAATCAGGTGGCTACCGGTGCCTTCGTTGTGGCGTTCGAGGGTGACATATTACCCGAGTAGTGGTGGTGACTGCTTCCTGTCACTCCCCCGGCGTCATGCCCACTGACGCCTACCCAGATGGGCTTTAAACAAGGCAGACTGGGAAGCCTTCACCTCGGCTGTCACCACTGTATCTCCCCCACATGGTGTTATCGATGTTGTCGTTGAGCAGGTCACTACGCCGATTGTTTCACACCCTCAAACGGCGGATGGAAAGGAAAGTCCTCTCAATCAGTATACACCACAGGTGAACCCTATAACACTCCATTTGCAGAGTGGGAGCTCCTCAGCGCCCTTGCACATTGCCTCGACACGGTTCCTGGGCTGGATTGGATCCACAGCCAGATGATTAAACATCTCTCGTGTGACTACTAGCAAAATCTCCTCGTCATCTTCAACCAGACTGGTGCGATGGCATCTTTCCATCACAATGGTGGGAGAGCACCATCATTCCGGTGCTCAAACCTGGTCAAAACCCACTTGATGTGGATAGCTAACAGCCCATCAGCCTCACCAACTTCCTTTGTAAGCTGCTGGAACATATGTTGTGTCGGCAATTGGGTTGGGTCATGGAGTCATGTGGCCTACTGGCTCCATGTCTGGGCAGCTTCCGCCAGGACCACTCTTACCACTGACAGTCTTGTGTCCTTGAGTGTGCCATCAGAACCGCCTTTTCCAGTTCCCAACATCTGGTTGCGTTTTTTTTTTTTTTTTTTTTTTTTTTTTTTTGCGTAAAGCATACGACATGACTTGGCGACATATCCTTGCCACATTGTTTGAGGCAAGGCAGGCCCAATCCTGATTTTTATCCAAGACTTCCTGTTGTTGCATACTTTCTGTGTCCAAGTCAGTGCCTCCTATAGTTCCCCCCCCCCCCCCCCCCCCCCCCCACTGCTCCCCATATTCTGGAGACTGGGGTTCTGCAGGGCTCCATATTGAGTGTCTCTCTCTATTTTTAGTGGCTATTAACAGCCTAGCAGCAGTTTTAGGGTTGTTGATCTCACCTTCTCTGCATTTCGTACTGCTCCTCCAGTACTGGTGTTGCTGAGCGGCCCCTACAGGGAGCCATTCACAAGGCAGTCATGGGCTGTAGCCCATGGCTTCCGGTTTCCAGCCGCGACGTCATGTGTCATGCATTTCTGTCAGCATCACGCCGTTAATGTAGAACCAGAACTTTATCTTAATGACAATCCTCTCACTGTAGTGGAGACATATCGATCTTAGGACTGGTTTTTGACTACTGATTGACTTGGCTACCTCACCTTCATCAGCTTAAGCAGAAGTGCTGGCAGTACCTTAAGGCCCTCCACTGCCTGAGCAGCACCAACTGGGGTGCATATCACTCTATGCTGCTGCAATTCTACATAGCCCTTGTTCAATCCCGCCTTGACTATGGGAGTCTGGTTTATGGTTCAGTGACACCCTCAGCGTTGTGTGTACTCGACTGAGTGCACCACTGTTGCGTTTGCCTAGCAACGGATGCTTTTAGAATGAGTCCGGTGACCAGTGTCCTGGTGGAGGCTGGAGTCCCTCCATTGAAGGTTAGGCGTGCACAACTGCTCACCAGTTACATTGCACACATTCGTAGTTCTCCTGTGCATCCTAATTACCATCTCCTTTTACCAATCACAGTGGTTCATTTCCCACATTGGTGGCCCAGGTCAGGGCTTACGATTGCAGTTTGCGTCCGATCTCTTCTGTTGGAAGTGGCGTCCTTGCCTTTACCACCTATACTCAAGGCCAATTCATGTACACCTCCATGGTGTACATCTAGGGTGCAGATTATTCTGGACCTTTCACATGGCCCTAAGAACTGCGTTAACCCAGCGGCTCTCCATTATCACTTCCTCTCGATTCTCGACATGCATTGGGGCAATGAAGTGGTTTACACCGACAGCTCGATGACTGATGGTCACGTAGGCTTTGTGTACATTCATGGAGCACATATTGAACAGCACTCCTTGCCAGATGGGTGCAGTGTTTTCACTGCAGAACTGGCGGCCATATCTCGTGCTCTTGAGCACATCCACTCATGCCCTGGTGAGTCATTCCTCCTGTGTACTGACTCCTTGAGCAGCCTACAAGCTATCAACCAGTGCTGCCCTCGCCATCCTTTGGTAGCGTCCATTCAGGAGTCCATCTATATCCTGGAACAGTCCCGTCATTCAGTGGTGTTTTTTTGTGGACACCAGGACACGTTGGAATCCCAGGCAACGAACTTGCTGCAGGCTGACCAAACAGGCTACGCGGAAACTGCTTCTGGAGATGGGCATATCCGAAACTTACCTGCATTCTGTCTTACGCCACAGGGTTTTTCGGCTTCGGGAGACGGAATGGCATAACATTATGCACAACAAACTGCAGGTTATTAAGGAGACTGCGAATGTGTGGAAGTCTTCCATATGGTCCTCTAGCAGCTACGCATTGGCGGTACGGGGCTAACACACGGTTACCTTTTCCGTCGTGAGGACCCACCTCGGTGTTGCTGTGGCTCACAAATGACGGTCGTCCACCTCTTGCTGGACTGCCCGCTTTTGGGTGCACTGCGGCAGACTTTTAACTATTACAGCACCGTACCTTCAGTGTTGGTCGACAATGCCTCAACAGCAGCTTTAGTTTTATGTTTTATTCATGAGGGTGGGTTTTATCATTTGATCTGAGTTTTAGCGCATGTCCTTTGTCCCTCTGTCTCCTCCACCCTAGTGCTTTTAGGGTGGAGGTTTTAATGTGTTGCAGCGTGGCTGGCTTTTACTCCCACCCTTGTGGAATTATTTTAATTGGAATGAGGGACTAATGACCTAGCAGGTTTGGTCCCTCCCACCCTCTTTTCAACCAACCAACCAACCAACCAAACATCCCATGCTCATGGCCAAAGACATAATCTCATTGACTTCATGCTTTACAGATACTGACTCAAATGCCTCAGTCACATTCAACAACACACACTGGCCAAAGCATTGTGTTCATTCACTTTACCTTGTGTCATTTCTCTTTATTTTGTGTCCGTCACTATATGTATTTTAATTATATTTGTCATCTTCTGAAAGCTGCTCTTTCTTGTTAATCTTATGAAAATATGACTGTGGACTTCCTCTCCTACATTTCAAATGTAGATGCAGGCAGCCGACTCCAAGGACACCAGTGCCTCTCAGGACGATATAAAACGCGAAGGAAATCCTCCCGACCTGGCTCCACTTCACTTCAATAAAAATACTTAATACTGTTATTAAATCTTCTCTTATTCAGAATCACGTATAATAAAAAACACTCGTAGCACATCATACTCCGAGCAGTACGATTTTAACCATCCTTCTACATACAAGACAGTGAAACAAAATCATGTACAAAAAAGTGAATGATATTTTTTGTTCATTTGTCTGTGCCTTACTGTGCATTCATAATTAATGTCTTTGCCAATGCTTATGATGGGTCTTTGATTCTGTCATTATCGTTGTTTCATTTTTTAATAAATTTTAACTTTACCATATCCGGCGGTCTTTCACTATGTACCTACACAACGTCCAGTTGTGGTATGTGTGTGAGAATTCCAGCCTTTGTTGCTGATGCACAGCAGTCAGCCTCCTGCAGAGGCGCATATGCAACAATGTTTGCTGAACGATCATTGAGGAGAAGCTGTTGGTAGCTGCTCAGTTCATCTGGATGGTCTGCTGCATGTCTATTTGCCTGTACACATCTCCACTGCCACTGTTCACCCCTGTTGTCTATGGCCTGTGATGCACCACAGTTGCCTTGGCACTGACTTTAGATAGTGCTATTTTGCCATGCATGGTATACTTTAACTATAGTGACAGACAAACAGTTGGAAACCTAGCCATTACAGAAATGCTTCTACCCTTCTCCCTAAACACCGTGATCATGCCCTTTTGGGTGTCAGATAAATTGTTCAGTTTCCTCATTAAGATGACAACCGCACTGCTTTGTGTGTCCCTCCAACTTGCTTTATTATATCCTCTACTGCTACTGCTGCCACCTGCCAGTTGTGAGAGGTTATTGCACGTTGATGTCGAACATAGTCGGTGGTCACATTAATGTGACTGGGTCGTGTATTATGGAGAGTGGTGGTGTGGTATAGTGATTAAGATACATTCCTGATGTGCAGAAGGTTCCCGTTCGAATATCATCAGGTGGTTCTGATATTTTTTATTTTTAAATCTTTGTTGAAATGACATTGATAATTTTTTTTAAAATTTCAATTAATTGATTTAAATGGAATATTTAAAATTTGTAACTCTTTGTTGCGACATTTTAATCATTGTATTAACTGTCAATTTGCTTTCAGTTTTTCTTCCTACCATACTTTTCCTATTTGAGATAATTGTGAATGTGATTTTAACTACTCGTATTTGTTTATCATAATATATTTAAATGCTGATCTATTGGTTAAAAAATGAAAGATGAAATAAATTATTTATTTTAGCCAGTAGTGCCAAAAATTTATTTTTCATTACAAGGTGTACATTTTTTGGATAGTAATCATTGTACAAATGTTTAAAACATACATTGTTATACTATGGACAAAATAATGGAGACGAAGATTTAAACAAAACAAAGGATTACAAATAAAAAGAAATAAAAGCAAAATGAAGAACAGAAATAATGAATGCAATAACACCAAAGAAAATATAAAAAGATAAAACAGAATAAATGAAATAAAAGTTAATACATAAAAATAAATAAAATCACATGAACAAAGATTACAAATGAAGAAAGAATGATTGAAAGATATAATATGAGCAAGCGAAAAATATATATGATGATTCAAATGAAAAGGTCAAGGATTAGAAATAAAAAATACAGTTAAACCAATTAATTCAATTAAAATAATGATCAAAAGCAATTCAATAAAGATTTAAAAATAGCAAAATTTCAAAGCATGTGATTAGAATCCACAGCCTCCTGCATGGCATGAATGTATGTTACCACTACAGTATGCCACCACCCTGCATAGCGATATTATTTTTAAGGCTCTAGAGCATTCATTTTCATTGATTATTCACAAACATGACTTCATTTTGATGAATGGCTGCAGTGTATGATACCTGGGATCCTAACCAGCACCACGGTATAGGTGCTTTCAAAAAGCTGATCTGCCCCTGCGGATCTCCCCTTGTAAGACAGTAGCCATATTTTTACGTTTGGTACGCTGCAGGAGAAAAGTTTAAATTTAGACTTATAACAAATCAACAAAATGTAGTTGATAGCGTACTGGTAGTTCAAATTTGCTGTGATGAATGATAGCACAACAACTTACATTTGGTTTTAATTTTCAGAGTTCTTGTTGAACAATGGATACGTGCAAAATATGAGCGAGAGGAGTTCTGTCATCCTGGCCGACAAAAATATATATCAGGTTATATGGAAGGATATTTGATGAAACGAGGGAAAGATGACAACCGTTATCATCCTAGAAAATTTATTCTTTCAGAAGCTGAGGATACACTCAGATATCATGTTAAAGAGGTAAACTGTGCATATAATTTTGATGCATATGATTCAGCCAAGTTGTAGCCCTCACATATTTATTAAATTGTGAAATACTTTAAAGTTTTTTTTTTTCTGAGTATGAGTTGAATTTATAATTCAAAAAGACATTAATTTGTGAATGGTAAAACTGTCTTTCATGCATAATCAGCAGTTTTGTGAGTCAGTGCATACATGACTAAGATGTTAACAGATATCAAGTTGCAGAAGAAAAATATTTACACAGAATTCATAATCAAAATATAATATCTCAACAGTTAATGGTGCAATATACAATATCTTTTCACTGACAAAGTGATGGTATGTGAAATGTTGCCAGTATTGTGATAGTATTGGAAGTAGTACTTTCTTTGAATAATTCTGGATTTCAGATTGTTGTCACATTTATTATTTCATTAAGTATTCAATAATTTAAATTTGTCAATCAAAAACTGCTACAACCCACAGGTATTGGGCCTCTTATTTGTTGCTCTTCATTAATCACTAGTAATACAGTCCATGCATCAATAAATGCATATTGCTGACATGTAATGACTTCAACACACATGAGATGAGCTGTTCTAGTATTGATTCACAGGCAGTTATTGAGAAATTCACAGACAGTAGAAAATTACAGCACATTGTAGTTCCCGATAGAGGTGTATCTCTAATATTGAGAACTTCAGGACGGAATCAAAGGAGTGATTGTGGGTTAAATTAAGTTGTTTACTACAGGGAAAAATTAAGGAAGTCTTTCATATGTAGATTTATATACCAGTTCAAACATAAAAAAAAAAAAAATTGCAAAGAAACTTCGTGCATGCTGCAAGAATTTGAGTCACTCAAGACGCACATGTTTACTAGAATTGAACCAACACAACTGTCAAAATGCTCGTCTATAGAAGAGTGTGTTTAATAAATGTTTTTGTATCTGACAAGTTGTAAGTTTCGAGGTAAAATGGGTTGGTTGCTCCATTTTACTCAGTGATTGACTTTATTACTTTATGATGAACATTAAAGACATGAATAGTTCGAGTAGCCTAGTCACAGTAGATTCTTTTTAAACAAAATTATTTCAAACTGGTAAGAAAGGTGAAGTTCCTTATATCCTCAGCAGAGAGTAATGTCAAAATTTTATGATGATACGTAGACTCTTGTGCATTTGCACATATGTTAAAGCATTCTTGTGGATTGTATTTGTTCCTGACAACACTTCATTGATAAGTTATTGTAGCATTCAGTGTAAAATCTGGCAGCACCCACTTTGATAACACTTAGGATGATGCAAAGGGAATGAGTAACCCTTTTGCAGCGTGTTGGGCTGAATGGCGTGCCTGCCTGCCTGGTTAAATGGGGCAAACATGTTCTGTGCCTCAGCAGTGGGCAGCTGACTCAGGCTTACAACAGCTGCAGGATATGGCCACTTTCCACTTATCGCATGTTCCAGCATTGATAGAACCACTCTTAGATAATATTCTTTACAAAATCAGTCTCATACTGCATGGGCACAGTGGTTGCATTTTTTGATATCCCTGAAGGAGAACTTTAAAACTCATCCAAGGCTTCTGTTATAATATTATCATGGGCTGAGAAAAAGTTGCTTTAGAAAAATAACAACTTATAAATATGTGATTGGATACTTCTGTAATTTGAAATGCACTACCTATATATGTGCCTGTAATGCATTTAAAATCTCATTAATATTGGAAAAATATATTTCAAGATATACAATTTTAAAGTGAACATTTCCTAGGGCAGACACCCAAAACTCTCACTGGCTTGTGCGCCACATGGCACCAAGTGTTGCTGAGAAACTGCACTTGTTTTGCTGCAGTGTTCACCATTTGAAACATCTGATGCATCAGTTCTATAGGATAATTCATGCCCTTTCACATTGTATAGGTTTGTATCATGTGTACTTCTTAGATTAGAAAAATCAAATTACTGTTACTTGGTCGTGTATGCTGCTTTTTGTTCCATGCACCCCAAATGTTGCTAAGAAGCTGCAGATATTTTGCTGCACTGTACTCATTTTGTTTGCCCTTTGAAAATCTACTACACTAGTTCTGTGGGATACTTCATGCCCTTTCACATTATTTTCATTTGTATTGTGTACTTTGTAGATTAGGAAATCAGTTTACAGTTACTTAGCCATGCATGCCATTTTCTGTTCTGTGCAGCCCCAAGTATTGCTAAGAAAGTGCAAGTATTTTGCTATACTGTACTCATTTTGTAACATCTGATATGCCAGTTCATTAGGATAATTCATGCCCTTCATATTATATATGTTTGTGTAATTTGTCTCGTAAACATTAGAATATCAAATTGTATTTATTAGATTGGTTCCTAAGCTGAAAGGAAAAAGGAGCAGGTAAAAGCTGTAGCGTTTCCCAACATTAGAAAGGAGAGCAGATAATGACGGCAGTGGCAGGAATTTTGAAGCATGGACAACAGCGAGCCAGCATTCTGTTGTGCACATTTACCGTCTCCCATGCCTTACCTGTCAGGCCTTCCCACCTGCTCAGTGTAAATGAATACTAGTAGCCATGTGGCCATACTACCTGCTGGGTAAACATGTATGCCCATCGATGTGGAAGGATTAAACTAATGATCACTCTTTAAGTACTAAAATTAAGTTCAAGTTTTCTCTCTGTCAGCAAATACAATTTTTAAAAAATATGTATATTTAAGGGTGTTGTCTTCATGGTGTGCGTAGGGTCTTGTTACCATAGCATCGGTTCTCAGTGGATATGCATTCTGAACTGAGCATTGAAATTACTTGCTGAAGCTAACTTGGTACTTTTTTTAAAATATTTTTTATCTGTGGTATTACCGACTAGGTCATTTAAAGTATATAGAATATATTCTCTACTCAAAGTTTTTGTCACTGGTGTAAAGTCTAAATGAATTGACATCCTGTACACAACACACGTAGAAGGCAAGGAAACCAGACTACAGTTTCAATGTTCCATGTCTTATGCTAAGAGAAGTATTAAATTAAATTATTTGTAACTGTTTGTACTGGTGTGAACAGCATCAGTAGGAGCACCTAGGTATTTTCTAACTCTAATTGAAGTTTATTGTAGAAAGTACACTTCATAAATGTGTAAAAAGAATACTCCAGAGCTTTATATTCTCAACGTACACGGAAGAGCCAAAGAAACTGGTACACCTGCCTCCGCGAGCACGCAGAAGTGCTGCAACATGATGTAGCGTGTACTTGATTAGTCTGAAGTAGTGCTAGAGGGAATTGACGCCATGAACCCTGGAGGCCTGTCCATAAATATGTAAGAGTATGACGGGGTGGAGATCTCATCTGAACAGCATGTTGTAAGGCATCCCAAATATGCTCAATAATGTTCATGTCTGGGCAGTTTGGTGGCCAGCAGAAGTACTTAAACTCAGAAGAGTGTTTCTGGAGCCACTTTTTAGCAATTCTGGACATGTGGGTGTCGAATTTTCCTTCTGGAATTACCCAAGTCTGTCGGAATGCACAACGGACATGAATAGTTGCAGGTGATCAGACAGGATGCTTACGTATGTGTTACCTGTCAGGGTCGTATGTAGACATATCAGGGGTCCCATATAACTCCAACTGCACAGGCCCTACTCCATTACGCAGCCTCCACCAGCTTCAACAGCCCCCTGCTGACATGGAGGGTCCATGGATTCACGAGGTTGTCTCCTTACCCGTACAAGTCCTTCCACTCAGTTCAATTTGAAATGAGACTCGTCCAACCAGGCAATATGTTTCCTGCCATCAACAGTCCAATGCCGGTGTTGATGGACCCAGGCGAGGCGTATAGCTTTGTGTCATACCGTCATCAAAAGTACAGGAGTAGGCCTTCGGCTCCAAAAGCCAATATCGATGATGTTTTGTTGAATGGTTCCCACACTGACACTTGTTGCTGGCCCAGCATTGAAACCCACAGCAATTTGTGGAAGGGTTGCAGTTCTGTCATGTTGAATGATTCTCTTCAGTTGTCGTTGGTCCCGTTCTTGCAGGACCTTTTTCTGGCTGCAGCGATGTTAATGATTTGATATTTTACCTGATACCAGATATTCATAGTACACTTGTGAAATGGTCGTATGGGAAAATCCCCACTTCATCATTACTTCGGAGATGCTGTGCCTCATTACTTGTGTGCTGACTACAACACCATATTCAAACTCACTTAAAACTTGATAACCTGCCATTCTAGCAGCAGGAACTGATCTAACAACTGCGCCCGACGCTTGTCGTCTTATATAGACATTGATGACCGCAATGCTGTATTCTTCCTGTTTACATATCTCTGTATTTGAATATGCACAGCTGTACCAGTTTCTTTTGCGCTTCAGTGTATGAGACTTATTGGAAATCAGTTTTATGCATCATATGATTTTTAAATGATAATTTAAAAGATTATCTTGGAAAAGGTAGAAATAAGCGTCAGAAAAGTGTATCCAATAGTGTAGAACTAAAGGGAATATCTAAGTGTTATAGTAGTAGCATTCTTGAGAAGGCCCTTTCCCAGCCTTTGAAATTAACTTACAAAGATTAGCAGAGCTGTTGCCTTCATAGTAATGTTTCTTCTTAACTAATCATGTGTGATGGATTTACACCAGTTATGAAGAAAGCAGAAAAACATTTCGCATTTCTTAATATCATGAAGCGAGCCATGGCCATTTTTTTAAAATCAAAGAGTCATATATAGGATGATAAAGTCTTTGAGTGAATATCAGTTGAGTATCGATGCAAAGCAATGGCACTTATATTTAAATCCACTTGCCAAAAAAAAAGGTAAACATTATTTCCAGTGAGAGTAACAAAATGAAAGATGAGATGTTAAAGGAGCTGAATCAGAAGCAGAAAATGCAGGAACCTGTAGTAATATACAACACGTTTCCAAACTGTGCTGAATTCCCTCCACCCTGTTGAGAGATGTACAATCACCTTAGCAGATCTATCCACTGTGAACAGCTTCCACAATACATAAATTCAAGAAAACTGAGTGTTTTATTTATGATAGTGAAGAGATCAATGATTCAGAGCCACTGGTGCTGAAAGAAACATTGAAGACGGATGATTCCAACAAATATCTGCTTGCCTTACAAGAAGAATGTGAAGAGTATTGAAAACACTGAATGTGGGAATGACCAGTGCTAAATGGATTTTCAGAACAAAGGAAGGTTTGGAAGGACTGATTTCATGCTGAAATCATGTGTGGTCAACAAATGGAAAAGTGATTTAATCTTTAAAGAAACTTTCGCAGACTAGGTAAAATTTATTCTGGCATATTTTGAAGTTGATGCAATGTATGAGGCACATCTCAAAAGTAAAGGCTAATTATATTGAAATGTGTGTCTGCAATGGTCATGTTATACTTACTATTACATACAGATGACTGCCTGAGCAACTCAAGTTCTTCATAATGTTGCAGTTTTCTATTTGTGTGACAATGAGTTAAATAGGTTCAGAAATAAACAATACAATCACATGTGAATTGCAGTCAGTAAGATTTCTTAATGCAAGCAAGCATATTGCATCTGAAATTCACTGTGGGGTGTGGGTTTTCAGCAAGGGTGAAGAAAGAATAAAACATTAGTGTACAAATATACACGAAGAGAAATGTGCACACCTATCATTCAGGTACATGTCACATTGGTGTTTTATGGGATTTCCACAAATGTTTGTGACAACATTGCACCAAATTGTTACCAGGAAATTTAATTACCAGAAGCCGTGTATAAGATACGAACCAAGCAACATAGGTGCTCATAGAACATGTGTGTTTTTGAACTTCTGGTCATTTTTATCTGCAGTAGCACTGTATGCTTCAGATATTGCACAAGTCAGTACTTTGAAATTACAATTTAGTAATTCCTTAAATAACTACCAGTTGAACATGTAATATAATTCTAGACCTGCTATACATTTTAGCTTGAAGATTCAAATAAATTGTACTGAGTTAGAAATTGAATGTGAACACACTGCTTTAGGTTCCTCAGTATTCAGTGATTAAGATAGAGAGAATTTTATTTCTCATTTTGACTGGTTCACTACTGATGAGATACCTGTTTCTTCACCTGTTGAGTCTAAACAGCATCATTTAAATTCATCAAAGTAAAGTAAAAAAAAGTTCAGAAAAATGTGTTTCATGGAGTTGCAAACATACGTAACTACTGTATTGTTCTATAAATATTTTCAGAGTTGACAATGGGGCAAGCAGAGATTTTGAATATTCTTGATTTATAGCAACAATGATGCCCACATATTGTGGCTTGACTGCCTGGACGTTTCACATTCTGTTGCCCCCCCCCCCCCCCCCCCCCCCCCCCCCCGCTATGCACTCACTCCAGTCTGTCAGAACTAATCTACAGCCCTATACTGCGTACAGAAAACATTTTATAATATCAAACAATACTCATGATAATTAGCTATTAAAACTTAACAATTAATTGTGAATAAGTTAACTAACAGTGAAGTGGGTGCTGCGTACTTATCTCAAAGGGAAATAATTAACTTTTTACATTATAACATACACCTGAATCACTTACCTGTATGCTGAATTTTTGAGGTTTGTAAATTACGAAAATTCTTGTAGTCTAGAATATGTTAATTGGTTTAATTCTACTTTTAATCATGTAATCTGTGTTGCAATGCATGATGGGTATGGACGTCGCTGTAGGTCATCAAACATGGACTGATACGTGTAGATTGTGGGCTGGATTCCACTGGGACATATGCAGTGGGGAACTTGACAAGTCTCTTCCATGAAACTGTAAGCTCTTCAAGAAAGACAATAGAATCTTTGAACAGGAGGCAAAGATTTGCACCCTTCAGGTTGAATTAGAACATGTGAAATTTGAATGCAGTAGGATAAAGGGAGAAAAGATTGTGGGCACTGGGTAATGGTAACATACAATGGGTGAAACAGGAACAGCTCTGCCACTTCTTCATCTATATTTGAGATTACAGTATTGAATAAGTTTGACTTGTTACCTGAGGTAGGATGGGAAGAGCCTCATCCAGTTGTAGGTGACAGTAGGGTGCAGCAAACTACCAGCAAGGTAAGTTGATGTGGGTCAGTACCAAAAGAAAGTAGGAAGAAAAGTGTCATTCTGCCAGGTAGTACCCATGGGAGGGGTGTAGGCCAAATGGTATAGGACAAATCAGGAACAGAGCACGAGGTCGCAAGTATTGTCAAGCCAAGTGCTAACCTTAGCCAGGTAACAAAAGACATAGGTAATTTGTGCAAAAGTTTTGGAAAAGAGGATCACATTGTTGTTGTAAGTGGAGCGGAAAACAGCCTGGTTAATGACAGGAATTACAGCATTTGGGGTAACCTGGATGAAATAGGAGTATCATATGTGAGTTTTGCGGAGGTCCTACAGCACCGTGACCAGCCATGGGTTAACCCTGAGATGAGCAGACTATTGTTGACTGAAAAGAAATCTTTTATGAATGCAGTGCCTGTTGCTACAATTGGGAGATGGGGATAGGCTGGATATGGCCTACACCTGAATAGGAGAGGGAGGTGTCTGAGCTTCTCGCAGAAAAGGTACAGGGCTCCACCATCATTCAATGCAAGATACCTGTGATTACTGGTGTCAGCGAGGTAACTTTCTTTAGGCTGAAATCAGCATTGAGGCACCTGGTTTTGAAAGAAGTTAAAATAACAGAAGAGTCACACAAAACACACAAGGCTGCACAGAAAAGTAAGGGTAGCTTATTTCATCAGAATATTAGAGGACTGAGTAATAGGATAGAAGAGCTTCTTGTCTGTCTGCAAAATTTAGAGAGCTCTGAAAAGATAATGTCCTGTGCCTATCTGAGCACCACATAACCACATGGTTAGAGATGGTAAATATAAAAGATTACACTCTACCATGTTACTCGTGTCCTCCCCAGGGGGCTCACTAATCTTTGATGAGTTCGTACTTGGCTACCAAGGGGCCCCAGCCTTTGCAGCATCTCTTCCTTTCCAAGCTGCATCTCTCTCTTCTTGCTATGCTTTTTCCCCTCCCTTGGGAAACAGGTCTTATGTTTTTTTGGGAATGTGTTCTACATTTTCAGTAGCCAGACATCAGAACAGGCCCCCACTGTTTTCTTTGTTTTTTTTTTTTCTTCTTTCTTTGTTCCTCTTCTCCTCTCCTTCCTCTGCTTCAGCATTTGAGGTTCCTCATTTTCTTCTTCCTCCCTGTGCGCTCCTGAAGGCTGGCCTACGCATCTGACGCATATCAGGTGACTTGGTAACGTGCATAATTCCCAGCCCCGGATTGACGGGTAGGGTTTGCATGTACCCCTGGTAAAGGCTAGGCCCAGGGCAGGGTGATTGCCTGAGCTGTTACCTTCCCAGATTGCCAATTGGCCCTGCTAGATATGAACAATCACCTAAGGTGGGTGTGCCCTTCTCTGTGTGGAATCCCCAGTTTGAAGGAGCATGCCATTAGCGACACTGGCACTCATGGGGGATTTTGTTGTAATGAGCTGATCAGCATCTCAGTCTCCATCTACTAAACATAAACGGAATGAGGCTAGGGAATCAAAGACTCTCCCAGCTACACCTTGGTTCTTGTTCGTTTCACATACTGAAGACAGTTAGTCCATTTGCTAAGGTTAATCCATTTGTAGTTCAGAAAGGTGTTGATGCAATTGCCGGCCCTGTGAAATCCTGCTCTCGTTTACACAATGGCACTTTGCTTTTGGAGACTACTTCTGATTCTCAAGCACAACAACTGCCTGCAGCTTTGCTCCTCTGTGGCTAACCTGTTTGTGTTGAGGCCCATCAAACGCTGAATTCTTCACATGGTGTTATTTACATTAGGCTGTTCAATGGTCTGACCAAAGCAGAAATCCAAATTTACCTCTTTGATTAGGGTGTTATTGCAGTCCATCAGATTTTGGGAAAGGTAGATGCATCATTAGTGCCCACACACTCATTTTTTCTCACATTTGATAGAGTAGTGCTTCCATCAAAGATCAAAGCAGGCTATGAAGTTATCATAGTCTGACAGGGCATTCTGAGCTCGACACATGGCTGTCAGTGTCATTGTTACAGCCACACCCAAATGTCCTATTGCCACCCAGCCGAATGTGTAACCTGTGGTAGGGATGTTCATGAGGGCGATTGCCCGCCTCCTCCTCCTCAATGTATCAATTTCATTGGCGACCATGCAGCTTCCTCTCAAGAATATCCCATGTATCAAGATGAGCAGGCTGTCCAGGAGATCAGGATGAAGGAAAATGTGCTTTACTCTGTTGCTTGCAAGTTGTCAACTAGTCGGAAACACTGTATTTTACCACCTGTCACTTACTGTACCATCTTTCTACACCTCATTCCACAAAGAACATGGCCAAGCAGACTTGCAACCTCAAATTCAGCACTGCAGTTGTAAAATCGCCCAGTGTCATGGCAGCATCTCCATTTCCTTTTTCTCCAGCTGTGCAACAAGCCACTAAATTTTCGCCTCACATGATGAAATCACCTACTACACAACCAGCAGGCTGGAAAGGACAAGAGTAGTACTTGCGTGAAGATTTCCTATGTCCCTCCAGCCAACAAACACCTGAATCATCAGCAGCCAATAGAGGCTCCAAGAAATCACACAAAGGCAAACGGTCTTCTCCTTTACCAACTTGGAGATCCTCTTCAACAGTATCGCCACGTGATACCACCACCCAGCCAAGCGCTGTGTCGCTGGAGCGCACTGACAACTACTTTTTTGCCCTGGAGTCTGCAGATCAATGGAGAATGCCAACCGCTCTGTAGATCTCATGGAGCAGGATCCTTCAGCCTCTGCACACTGTTGCTGAGTGTGTTTGAAGGCTAGCACTTGGCAGCCACCGAGGTGACATCCCTTCTCCCCTCCTCCATCCCTTTCCTCGCCATGACTCTTCTCCAATGGAACATTTGCGGCCTTAGATCCAACAAGGAGGAATTATGGCTGCTTTTGGCATCACAGTGTCCACTTGTTCTCTGCCTCCAGGAAACAAAATTGCATTCTCATGACCACTTTGACCTCTCGCAGTTCTTTCCAGTCCATTTTGACATTCCTCCAGAAGACGGCATTCCTTCTCATGGGGAAGTCATGCTGCTCATCTGGGATGACATTCATAGTCAAACCATCTGCATGAACACCCGGTTGCAAGCAGTTGCAGTCCGCATTTTTCTTCCTCACTTCGCCTTTTCCATTTGTAACATTTACATCCCTCTGTCATTCGATGTCACCAAGGCATACTTCTTACAGCTTATTGGTCAACTCCCTCACCCCCCTTATTGCTGCTCGGTGACTTTAATGTGCTTTGGGGCTCTCCCAGAACCTATCAGAGTAATGTCCTCTTAGCTGACCTTCTCAGTCAACTCAACCTCATCTGCCTTAACTCTGGAGCACCGACATTCCTTCAGACTCCATGCACACCTATTCCCATTTGGACATTTCATTCTGTACAGCCCAGCTTCTCACTCTCAATTTTATGAAAGCACAATATATTCAGTTCTGCGCATCTAGAGATGCTATGCTAGTGATGTGTGTATCACAAAGGTTGGGGAAATAATAAATAGAATAAAAACTTCATAAATTTTAGGTGTCCATCTTAATTAAAATTTAAACTGGAAAAAGCCAAATTTAGAACTCCAAAAACAACTTAGTTCAGTCACATTTGCGCATTGAGCCATTGCAAATCTTGAGGAGAGACAAATCAGTAAGTTGGCATATTTCATTAAATAGTGTCTTATGGAATAATGCTCTGGGGTAACTCATATTTAATCCCTTAACATAAAACACCAAGTTATCTAGTTTTTATTATTTTGACATAAACTTAAAATCATGAGTATACTCGAGCATCTTAAGAACAGACCTTCAAAGAAATAAAACCCCACTTACATCCGTTTCATCCATGATAGTTAAGTGTTCGGCCACTAGAGAGCATCTGTTCCTGCATTTGTAGCCTGGCTATCGTGGTTTGTTTTGAGTTGGTTGCTACTATGTCATCTTTACTATGTGCAGCTTTGGATACTTGACAACAGAACACGACATTCAGCCTCTCTCCTGTATTATTGTTTGGGCAGTGCTTTCAAAGAAGGATGGCTATAGTGATCCTGAATTTGACATTGATTTAGTGGCTCAGAAAGTGAAGGAGGATGTGTTGTTACTTCATTAGAGACTGAAAGGGACAACAGTTTGTCAGTTGAGTGTCAAGCTCTCGGCAGTGGTATGAGATAAATACATCCACTATGCTCCAGCCAGCTCTTCCAAGATGTATGTTCACAGGAAACCATACTGAAATATTAGACTTCATGGCTACACAGAAGCTAAAAACGATTTCAGGTTTCAGGATATTGTAGTCAAAGTCCATTGCAGGTGTATACTCGGGATTTTATTGTTTGTAATCTTAAAAATTTTGTAACTTATTATATTTAAAAGCTACCTTTGTGTATCTATATGTAATGTAATTCATTATAGGACTTTTTCATTAATAAAAAATATTAATTTTTGGAATGTAATTTGAAAAAAATCAATATGTTAAAGGATTAAGAAAAAAAGTCTTCATTGCTCAAAAATGTGCTGTAAGAATAATATGTGGTGCTCACTCACAATCATCTTTTAGACATCTGTTTAAAAACTTGGGCATTCTGACTACTGCTTCACAGTACATTTTTTTCCTCGTGATGTCTGTTGTAAACAATCCATTGCAGTTCAAAGGAACAATGATATACCAGAAGGAAAAATCACATTCAGTACTCCACATTAAGGTTGACACAAAAAGAGGTGCACAATACTGCAGTCTCTGGCTGCTGATATTTTCCTTTGTTTATTAATAATAATATAAAAAGCAATAAACTTAAAAATGTTCAGCATGTAGCCTTATTTACAAATTAATTTGCAATGTGAATGTAAAAATGTGAAATGACTCATTCCACATCATTATAATATTATACTTATCCATTACGGATATTTTTGAACTGTGACTGTATATTGAATGTAAATAAGTTACACACAACTGCAACCAGTCACTTTTTTGAATAATAATGCTTTATTCCATAAACCAGTTTTTGAACTTGCCCTTATCTCGTGCTTTCATGTTATCGCCATTAAAATACTTGCCCTTATATCGACTTTAACACATGTAAAGAACAACAAATTACATCTCTGTACAAAGTAGCTTATGCCATATCTTTCTGTCAAGATCTTTGTTACAAGCAACAGTTGTAAAGCGCATGCTGGATGCTGGTAACGTTTAAACTAATATAGTTCGTGTGAAAGTGTTCTGGACATCAAAATGGAGGCAGGCAGATCCGAAAAATGCCGCCTATAGTGTCACAGTAAGTAAAAACTAAATTTACATCCATATCGACAGATAAGCTATAGTCATGGCGATACATTAAAGTGTGACCCATCTTTTTGCCATAGAACCAGCACCCAGCATTATGCTACTACCAGTAAGCAAACAACATAGAACAGAATCTCCGAATACTACATTTTGCCAACAAAGGCACAATACTTGACCTTCTTGAAGAAATTGAAATATTTATCTACACAAATACAGCACCTGACTACCTACTCAGTGACCAAACTGAACTGAGAAACAAATCTTTCCTTCAGAACTTTGAAGATCTACTAGTTCAAAACAAGTAACCACCCAACGAACCCCACACCAGCTCCCCCCCCCCCCCCAACCCCCTCCCAATGACCCACCCCCTCCCTCTCCTTACATCCTAACCACACCGGTGTCAATGTAATATACTACCACAAAATAAGACCTGTTCCATATCTCTAAATGTTAAAGCTCTCCATTGCTAACATAAATCAGTACTTTATACATATTAATTCTAGCTGGAACAAACAGAAGCTGCCTCTATCAATATCCCAGATCACTCTAATGTTAGAATAAAAATAAGTCAACAGTTAAAGAATTTTTGTTCATGATTTTTTTAAATATTAAATGTACAGCGATACAAACAGCTTTAATCCATTACAATCACTATAACTCTTATACATGTACATTTAACTAAAATAAACAGAATCTGCTCTTGATAATACCCCAGATCATGTTAACATAACAACAGAAATGAGCCAACAGTTCATCTGAAGATTTATTATTAATTTAAATACACAGGCCCTAGTCATACAGACAGCTGCATCTCACTGCAGATACAATAACTCTGTATTTTTGATTCCTTGGGATTCATGTTAATGCCAAACCTGATAATTGATATTAAAAAAAAACTGCCTGTAATATACAAATAGAAATAAGATATCAGATCACCTGAAATTTGTTCTTGTAGTAATTTATTTATTTTATCTCGTGCTCTCATGTTATCACCATTAAAATACTTGCCCTTACATCGACTTTAACACATGTAAAGAACAACAAATTACATCTCTGTACAAAGTAGCTTATGCCATATCTTTCTGTCAAGATCTTTGTTACAAGCAACAGTTGTAAAGCGCATGCTGAATGCTGGTAAAGTGTAAACTAATATAGTTCATGTGAAAGTGTTCTGGACATCAAAATGGAGGCAGACAGATCAAAAAAAGCCACCTGTACTGTCACAGTAAGTAAAAACTAAATTTACATCCATATCGACAGATAAGCTATAGTCATGGCGATACATTAAAGTGTGACCCATCTTTCTGCCATAGAACCAGCACCCAGCATTATGCTACTACCAGTAATGATGTAACTTCCCAGATCCTCCCGAAACCATCTGAAGATGAACCTGAAAAGGTTCAAAAACCGGTTTATGGAATAAAGCATTATTATTCAAAAAAGTGACTGGTTGCAGTTGTGTATAACATATTTACGTTCATTATAATATTTGTGCAAATGATTCATGGAACATAACACTACTAACTAACTTAAGTAAATTCTCCCTAACATCTCAAGAACTGGCTTGCTTCACAGCTTAGTGATGTGTTGAAAAGTTCAGATATAGGCCATCACAGATGGCAAGAGTTCTGCAAGTTTGTGTAAAAATGTGTTCAGTAATACAATGAGAGTGTGAAGAATAATGTGAAGAATGAGCAGAAAATATATATGTGCATCGGCCTCATTCCTAGCATACACTATATATAATTTAGGTATTGGTATTTAGCTGCTGTTGTTGTATTCTTTAAGAGAGGTTCAGAAAAAGGTAGATGAGACGATGATAAAAGATATATTTACAAGTGTCCGTTTGGGTTGGCAATTACACTTTTCCACATATTATTTTTGCAGCTTACGTACTTATTAACATTTTTGAGACTCAAAGCATGTAGCACGGAAAAATGGAATTATTAGCCTCATCATTGATGGGATGCTACATTCTAATCTTTCTTGAAATGGTCAGTCTGGTTGAATGCCCGGAATTGTAACTCCAAAACTGATCTCTACAAATAATTAAAAAATGAAACATGTTTTTAAAGAAATCTAAATGAAAAACCAGACCCAACTGCTTTCAAAATGGTTCTATTGCATAGGCATCATATATGTAAGAGACTGCAGATGAGGACTTCCATGGAAGAAAATCAAGCAGGGACAAACATTCCATTGCAAGAAGTTATTTCATGTCTCATGCTCAAAATAGCAGCCAGACCAGGTCTCACATGTAGGGTCTGTAGAAAAGTAATGAGATTTTCTCCTGGCAAAAGAATACTAAAAAGTTCGAAAACTGGGTTATTCTCCCCCTCCAATTATTGTAAATGTTAGTACATCTATAAATCCTCTGTTACAGTGGCTGGTAAGTTCTCCTCCTTGGCTTTGAATATATTTAAATCACTAACTTTAATGACATGTTGAGTCAGGATAATTTTGTTCTGATGGTGGCATTTCACATGCAGTTATTTTTTGTGTAGTATTTTGTATGTATAGCACAAAATATTTCTATTATTTACGAATAATAAGCTGAAACTGTGTCATTTGTGACTTTCAGAAGAAGGACCCAAAAGCAATAATAAGACTGTCGGAACTAAATGTAGCATTCTCACCAGAAAAAATAGAACATGCCAATTCTCTTCAGTTAACCTATCTTAAAGAAGGAACTACTAGACATATTTATGTGTACCATGACAGCTCACAAGTAATAGTTGATTGGTACATGGCAATACGATGTGCCAAACTGCACAGGCTGCAAGTTGCATATCCTGCAGCTAGTGAATCAGAGGTAAGCTGTGCATTAGCTAAGTAAGAAAGTAAGTCAGCATCATCACTGTTCCACATGGACATTGGTATCAACATATGAGCATATTTTTAGCTTCTCCAAGTTCTTAAAAGTAATCCGTGTGGCTTCAGCACTTGAAAAAATTAAGTGTATTATAAATAATTTAAGGACTAAAGGAATAATACAGCAGGTGCTGAGCACATTCATTATAATATGTTTTGTTTTATTCATGACTATCATTGTAAAAGCATTGATGAAATATTTTTCTTGTAAGTATTCTGAGTGCTAACTAAGACTTGGACACATGTTATAGGTAATGTTTTTGTGTAGCATACTCTATAAAAGCATATCCTGTGTTGTGAGATCAAGGGACACATCTGTTCTGTCGTTTTAATGAACTGATTGTTCGTATGAGTTTTAGAGAACACGTGTGTTCTTAGAATTTTGGTTTTTGAAGCGTGATTGCAAATTCCTTTGACATTTTTTGAAAGGCGATGTTGTTTCCACCAAGACTATATTTGTATAGAAGAGTATGTCTCTAACTCGTGGTTGGTCAGTTTGATTATTTAGTAATTTTCAAGTAAACAGGTCCATGAATACATATAATATAAATTCCTAACAACAACCAGGGAGTACATTATTGCAAGATATCACAGAATCAGTAAACATGTAAGTAGAAGTCCTGCAAAACAGCACAGCACATGTTCTCACTCATTCTGATGAACAGTTAAATGATGAAAGGAAACTATTTATAAAACATGTTACGTGCAGGAAGTGGACATTTCTATTTTTTGTAGATGAAGTGCCAAAAAGAGCCAGAATATTGACTGATCCACTGTGGATTATTGTAAGCAAGTAATACACGAATGGGGAAGTTCCTTCTTGTGCAGTATGTTTACAGTATATAAGTGAATGCTAAGACATTGAGGACAAGTACAAAATTTTAACTACTGAGTTAAGATAATTATCACCATTGGTCTCAGAGAATTAAGGGTCTACTTATCAGTAAGCATTTTTGTTGGCCTTGGCATGGGAAATTTATCCACAGCAGATGAATGAAATGCAAATGAACAGATGGTGGAAATTCTGTGAACAACAATAGATGACTATTCTCTGTACGACATACAAGACTGCAAACCAGTGAAAGAAATACAGGATGCACTTGAAAGATTCCCATACACATTTTGATTTGTGGGAGGGAGTACCTGTGTTAAAGGAATAAATGAATGTAGAAAAGAAAACAGGTGAATCAGTGTAGCTTATCTTGTGAGACGCAACACACTGCTGTTCAAGTTCCGGGGTCCTGGTGTAGAATTATCAGGTAAGAAGGCAACTCTGCATGCCTTACCTACTGAATACGAAATTTTTACAAGAAGTATGTGATGTGATGAGATGGATTTCTCTTAAGAAATTCAAAAACCTTTTGCCAGTTTACTAACACGAAATTAAAAATGAAGTGAGAGAAGTAAAATATTCTAATTACATGACAGTGAATGTGTTGCTGACAGCAGAATACAATTGTTATGACGTGACTAAACTACAATCATCTGGTTATAACTGTGGGTTCTTTGAGTGCTTCGGGAGATGGTTGATTGGAACAATCACGCACTTGCGTGTGTGTGTGTGTGTGTGTGTGTGTGTGTGTGTGTGTGTGTGTGTGTGTGTGTGTGTGTGCGCATAGACTTTATCTGTTTGTGCTGTTTTTATTTGTAAAGTTCCTTTAATGCATTAAATAGTGTGCCCTTGCAGAGTGTAGTGTATTCATTTAAGACATGTTTTCCTTCTGCGATTGCCTTCTGTATGTGGAAGTTTTCCTCAAAGGTCAGTTTGCTGTATAGGCTGTGACTGGGTTTTAGTATTCTTAAGTCTGTTTCTATTGTGGTTGGGTGGTGGTTGTTGGCTATAAGATGGTCCGCAAATGTGCTATGAGAACTGTTGCTTTTTAAAGCTCTGAGATGTTCCGAATATCTTGTTTTGAAGTTTCTGCATGTTTGCCCTATGTATACTGACTGGCCAGTGTTGCATGTGAGTTCATATACTCCTGGTCTGTTCCATTTTTCATTGGGTGTTTCTTGTGTTCTGATCTTTTTCTGTGTTGTGTTCTCCATCCTGTATCCTATTTGGAATCCCTGTTTCTTTAGTATGTTGCCTATTCTGTGAACAATCTTGTTATTGTAGGTGAGTATGTGCCATTTCGTTTGTGTGTGTGTTCTTGCTCTATTGTGTCTTGTGTGTGGTCATTGTTTGTGTTTTGTGTTGTTCTGTGCTGGGTGAGGATTTGTGTGTGTGTGGTGTGTTCATTTTTGTACTGTTTGCATATTTTTTTATTTAACTTGTCTACCATATGAGTAGTATAACCATTTTCTACTGCTATTTGTTTTATTGTGTTTAGTTCTTGTGTGTAGTTCTGTTTGTTCATGGGTGTTCTGTTTAATCTGTGGAGCATGAATCTGAAGTTTGCATGCTTACGTGTCAATGGGTGGTTTGATAGGTTGTGAATGGTGGTGCTTGTGGTTGTCAGTTTCTTGAATATTGTGAAGTTGTGTGTGGTGTTTGTTTTTTGTATGGTGAGATCTAGAAAGTGTAGTGTGTTTGTTAGTTTCTGTTTCTAATGTGAAATTAATTTTTGGGTGTAAGTTGTTTATTTCATTGTGTAGTTGTTCTATGTGTGTATGTGGTTCATGAATCAGGCATATTATGTCATTGACATAACGGTAACAGTATATAACTTTGTAGTTCTTTGGTTTTATTATGTGTCTGAAGATCATGTTCTCCAGGTTGTTCATGAATATGTTAGCTAGGAGGCCACTGATTGGTGATCCCATTGGCAGTCCTTCGTGTTGAGAATAAAATTCTTTGCTGAATACAAAATAATTTTGTGATGTTATGGTTTGAGTATGTTTGTTATTTCATTGATTTGTGTGTCTGGTATGTTTCCTTGTTGTTTTAATCTTTGTGTGATGATGTTCATTGTTTCATTTATTGGAATGCAAGTGTACATTGATGTGACGTCGAATGATATGAGGGTTGCTGTGTCTGGTATGTGTATGTTCTTGATTCTGTCTATTAACTCCTTTGAGTTTTCAAGATTCCTGTTGTTATCAGATGTGTACAGTTTTTTCAGTAGAGTGTGTGTGTTTGTTGGGCTAGGTGGTAGGATTGAGCATTTCGGAAGTTAATTATGGGATATCATCCTTGTGAACCTTTATTAGGGCATTTAGGGTGGATGCTTTTGGATTTTTCTAGCCTTTTGAGAATGTATTATTCATGTTTTTCAGTGTCTGTTGAATGGTTTTCTGGTATCTTGCTGTTGGGTCACTGATCAGTTTTTTGATGTTGTTGTCTTTGAGAAAATCTAGTGTTTTCTCTATGTATTCCTTTTCATCCATAATTAAAGTAATGTTGCCTTTGTCTGCTCTTGTTACTATGGCATTGTTCTGTTTTAATTTATGCTTAAGTTTGCTGGCTGTGATTTCCTATGATGTTTTATAATTAGAAATAATTGTGGATTTGTGTGTTCTGATTATCTGTGTTATTTCTGCAGCTACAAATTCTCTTGTCAAGTTTGCATTAAAATTAGGTGTGTTCAGTCTTTCTTGTTCCTGTGTAATGTGTTCTGATTCCTTTATGAGCTTTTCTATTGTTTTGTGTGATATGTTTGTGTTAATGTTGTGTTTTGGCCCTTTTTCTAGTATGCTCTTTTTCTTGTTGGGTAAGATTTATGTCAGTTAGGTTAATGATTCTTTCATGGAACTTATATTGTTGGTTGAGATTGTTTTTAGTAGGTGTGTTTGTGCTGTTGATTATTCTGTTGAGTTTTCTGTTTTGTTTTTCTTGCATTACTTTCTGAATATATGCTTTTTCTCTCTCTGTTATTTCCTCAAAGTGAGCTGGTATTGTATATTTGTTGGCCGAATCTAAATGTGTTTGGTAAATTTCACTGTTGAGCACGGCTTTTTAGCATATAATTCCCTAATTTCTTGCTTTAGCCACAAAATCTCCACTTTCTTTGGTGCAGATGACATGCTATTCACAGAGTTTTTGATATAATCTGGAATTACATTATTAGCTAGGCAATTTTTATTAAACTGTATATTGATAGTCGTCTTCTGAAGCTTCATTAAGGTGTTCCTGTATTTGTTGTAGAGCTTGCTACCAAACCTTAAAATACTCTGTGATGTATGCTTCAATTGTTAAATTGTTAAATTTTGTCCAGGCGTAATAGAGTACAAGGAACATTATTTTAATTTGAACAACCTGGAAATCCAACCAAATGGAAAACAAAACAGTTATTACTTTTCTGTTCAGCAGCTGTACACAGTAGATGTAATCACTGTAAACTTTTGATCTTATAACAGAAGTAAATGTTGTAATCTTGCTATAATTAGGTGTCACCTAACTTTGAAGATGGGACATTAAAATGCTTGTATAGAATAGTCAGAGCCACATTAATAGTTAACAATAATCTAAATTAATGTGTATTATTTCAAGCTGGTAGATCATCTAACCAAGGACTTTGCAAGAGAAGGTTGGCTGTGGAAAACTGGTCCAAAAAGTTCAGATTCATACAAAAAACGTTGGTTTACTTTGGACAACAGAAAACTTATGTATCATGAAGACCCTATGGTATGTATAGCTTATTGTATGTTACATGTAAATCAGGTTTATTATATGTAATACTTGAGACAATTTTTCTGTGATTGTCATGTTTCTATTATTGTACGAAAAACAAGGAAACGTGTACAGTAGAAGCTAGAACACAGTAAACAGTCATTGATTTAGAAACTTTTGCACTATTAGTTTGCTTACCTACAGTTTGCATACTTTAAACTTACATTAAAAGTTATATTCTATTGTGATTAACTTAATTAACAGATACTGCTCCTAAGGAATTGCAGACTTCTTCATGTAAGCAGAAATAATTAACTTTTTACATTACATACACTGGAAGCTCTAACCTGTAGGCCTAATCTCTGCAGCTTGTAAATAATGAAAATTCATATAGTGTAAAGTGTGGTAAGTGATTTTCTTCTATTGTTAATCATGTAATGAGTGTGGCAATGCATAACGAGTGTGGATGTTGCTGAGGACAGCCAGCCGGAAGTGTAGATTGTGGGCTGTATTTTCACTGGGATGACTTTAGTGGAGAAATGGTGAATATAATGAAGCTCTCCCATGGAACTGCCAGGTTTTGGAAGGAGGATGAGACAGACACTGAACAGGAGGCCAAGATTTGTGCCCTTCAGGCTGAATTAGAACACACAAAATTTGAACTCAGTAGGTTGAAGATCATGGGAACTGGGTAAAGGTAACTAGCAGTGAATGAAAGGGAATTTGAGCTTACAGTATTGAATAATTTTGACTTGCTACCTAAGGTATAAGGGGAAGAGCCTCATCCAACTATAGGTCACAGTTGGATGCAGCAGAATTTTAGCAATTGGTGTAGATCAGTACCAAAAGAAAGTAGGATGAAAAGTGTCTTTCTGCTAGGTAGTAGCCATGGGAGGGGCATTCGCTAGATGGTACAGGACAAATCAGGAACAGGGTAGCAGGTCACAAGTATTGTCAAGCAGAGTGCTAGCCATAGCTAGATGACAGAAGACATAGGTAATTTTTCAAAGCTTGTGGTGAAGAGGATCGGGTTATTGTAGTTGGTGGAGTGGGGAGCAGCCTGACTGATGACAGGAATTACAGCATTAGGGGTGACCTAAATGAAATAAAAATAGTAGCTACACATACGAATGTGAGTTTTGTGGAGGTCCTAAAGCACCATGACCAGCCCTGGGTTAACCCTGAGTTGAATGGGCTGCTGCTGACTGAAAGGAAATATCATATGGATGCAGTGTCTGTTTCTACATTTGAGAGATGGGGATAGACTAGACATGGCCTACACCCAAGTAGGAGGAGGAGGAGGAGGAGGAGGAGGAGGAGGTTGTCTGAGCTTGTTGCAGAAAATGTACAGTGTGTCACCCTTACACAAAGCGATTACTGATGTCAGAGAGGTATCATTTTTTTACACTAAAATCAACATTCAGGCACCTTGCTTTGAAAGAAGTTAAAATAACATAAGGATCACACAAAACACACAAGGCTGCACAGAAAAGCAAGGGTAGCTTATTTCATATGAATATTAGAGGACTGAGTAATAAGTTAGAAGAGCTTCTTGTCTGTTTGGATAATTTAGAGATCTCTGAAAAGATAGACGTCTTGTGACTGAGCACCACATAACCATGTGGGTAGAGAAGGTAAATATAAAAGCTTACACTCACTATCTGACTCGTGTACAGCTATTATGGGAAAAGGAGGAATTGTTACATATATTAAGGCAGAACACAAATTCAAATGAAAATTATTTTACTCTAGAGTGGGTCTTCCTCGGGAAATTTTGAACTGTTTGTGAGGAATCTTGATTCCTTACTACGCTGTCTATCGGACAACACATTTTCTAAAGGATTATGATAGGATAAATGATCTGGATACCTTATTTGGATCCTACAATTTGATCTCAGTAATTGACTTTCCAACACTGGTGGATAAAGACAGTAGGACGTTAATAGATAATGTTTTCTTACATTAATGTCAAAGTAAGGAAATAACTGTATACCCAGTAACAAGAGCTCTCTCTGATCAAGATGTAAACTTAGTTAGGATAAATGAGATAGTGCCTTATAGATACCCCTCACTGGCAGTCAGAATAATTAGTGACTCCATAACAAATACACTCCTGGAAATGGAAAAAAGAACACATTGACACTGGTGTGTCAGACCCACCATACTTGCTCCGGACACTGCGGGAGGGCTGTACAAGCAATGATCACACGCACGGCACAGCGGACACACCAGGAACCGCGGTGTTGGCCGTCGAATGGCGCTAGCTGCGCAGCATTTGTGCACCGCCGCCGTCAGTGTCAGCCAGTTTGCCATGGCATACGGAGCTCCATCGCAGTCTTTAACACTGGTAGCATGCCGCGACAGCGTGGACGTGAACCATATGTGCAGTTGACGGACTTTGAGCGAGGGCGTATAGTGGGCATGCGGGAGGCCGGGTGGACGTACCGCCGAATTGCTCAACACGTGGGGCGTGAGGTCTCCACAGTACATCGATGTTGTCGCCAGTGGTCGGCGGAAGGTGCACGTGCCCGTCGACCTGGGACCGGACTGCAGCGACGCACGGATGCACGCCAAGACCGTAGGATCCTACGTAGTGCCGTAGGGGACCACACCGCCACTTCCCAGAAAATTAGGGACACTGTTGCTCCTGGGATATCGGCGAGGACCATTCGCAACCGTCTCCATGAAGCTGGGCTACGGTCCTGCACACCGTTAGGCCGTCTTCCGCTCACGCCCCAACATCGTGCAGCCCGCCTCCAGTGGTGTCGCGACAGGCGTGAATGGAGGGACAAATGGAGACGTGTCGTCTTCAGCGATGAGAGTAGATTCTGCCTTGGTGCCAATGATGGTCGTATGCGTGTTTGGCGCCGTGCAGGTGAGCGCCACAATCAGGACTGCATATGACCGAGGCACACAGGGCCAACACCCGGCGTCATGATGTGGGGAGCAATCTCCTACACTGGCCGTACACCACTGGTGATCGTCGAGGGGACACTGAATAGTGCACGGTACATCCAAACCGTCATCGAACCCATCGTTCTACCATTCCTAGACCGGCAAGGGAACTTGCTGTTCCAACAGGACAATGCACGTCCACATGTATCCCGTGCCACCCAACGTGCTCTAGAAGGTGTAAGTCAACTACCCTGGCCAGCAAGATCTCCGGATCTGTCCCCCATTGAGCATGTTTGGGACTGGATGAAGCGTCGTCTCACGCGGTCTGCACGTCCAGCACGAACGCTGGTCCAACTGAGGCGCCAGGTGGAAATGGCATGGCAAGCCGTTCCACAGGACTACATCCAGCATCTCTACGATCGTCTCCATGGGAGAATAGCAGCCTGCATTGCTGCGAAAGGTGGATATACACTGTACTAGTGCCGACATTGTGCATGCTCTGTTGCCTATGTCTATGTGCCTGTGGTTCTGTCAGTGTGATCATGTGATGTATCTGACCCCAGCAATGTGTCAATAAAGTTTCCCCTTCCTGGGACAATGAATTCACGGTGTTCTTATTTCAATTTCCAGGAGTGTATTTTTGAGAATAGTATACAAGAGATGAACTGGGATGAAATTTATAATGAACCAAATACTGACATAATTTTTAATCTATTCAGTGATAAATTCATACCATTCTTTGAAAATAACTTTCCAAGTAAGCTGATCAGAAAAATCATAGAGAGTCTTGTAAAAAACCATAGATCATTAGAGGGATTAAACTACCCTGTGGAGGGAAAAGGGAATAGTATCTGTTGGCAATAACAAGTAAAGATCCTGCAGTAGTTGTACACTACAGAAACTACTCAAATTTACAAAGAAAACTTATGAAAAGATCAAGGAACATGTAAACTACATCAGAAGTCAGTAATTTTGACGCCAGAATTTATAGAATGTAGTGAAATGAGAGGTAGGACAACCAGCCAAAGGACAGAATAACGTCACTACTGACTGAAGTAGAACTGCTATAAAAGTAGAGCCAGAGGTAGCTAATGCACTTAATAATCATTTCTTATATGTAATAGATAATGTAGTGACAAAAAGTTCAAGAGAAAAATCACAGCAGTATGTTGGAAAAAAAAAAAAAAAAAAAAAAAAAAAAAAAAAAAAAAAAAAAAAACACCTCATAAAATTCTGTTATATGAACATATCACCAACCTCTGCCTCTGAAACTAAGAAATAATATATTCCCTCAAAAATATAAGCTCATATGGATTGTTCCCAACAAGTACTAAAGATTTGTTGTCATTTATTAAGCTGTCTTATCTGAAATACGAGCATTTCTCTAGATAAATTGAAATACGCCATTGTAAAATACTTCTATAAGAAAGGTGATAGAAGATATCTCAATAATTACCAAACTGTTTCCTACACATTCATCATTTCATAATAGTCTCTGTAGCTCAGTTATGATAATTTTTGAATAACTTATATTTTAGTAACAATGAAACTGTTCTTTTTTATTCCCCGTAGTCATCACAATAAAGTGAAACATCATTTGAATGTTAAAAAACTTTTTATTACCCCAGGCACACATGAAAAAAGAAAAATTAATGCTTTCAGGCATGTCACAGTAATTACTCGTTTTGTTTAGCCAGAACTGAGGTGAAGTAGGAAATGTTTGTTCTTTTTGTGCTGCATATTGAGCATTCTTAAAGCGGTTCATAAAATGTGCAGATGCAAACCCATAATGCACAAATGACTGAAATTTAAGAATACAATTCTCCTGGTGAACCTCAGGTGACAAGGAGCTATCGGAAATTATATTGTCCAGCAATATGTATAAAAATACATTCCACAGTCAAAAAAATTCTTTATCGAGACTCAAATTGGCTGTTTGAGGTGGAAACTGCATTACATCAACAGCCTTTTTGTAACCCTCCTGAAAGACAGAGAGATTGTTACGTCCAGGTCAAGAGTCCAACAAAAGCAATTAATTAATTTCTGAAACTGGTTGGAAACTGTTACGAATGGAATGTTAAAAATTATTCTTTCTTATTTTCCCAGCTTTAGATTGGTCGATTAAAGGATTTTTGCCACCAAAACACACTCACTTCCCCCCCCCCCCTCTCTCTCTCTCTCCCTCTCTCTCCCCCCCCCCTCCCCCCCTCCAAATGATGTACCATGAGGTCCCTGAAGAAAGATATAAAGTTGGAGAAACAGCAATACACTCATACTTATTACTGTCATTGTTGTATATGAATGTGTCGTTCCATCAGCCACAACAGACTCTGCCTTTTTTCATGTCAAAGTGACAGTGTGGTTTGCTTGCAGTTCTTTCAGTGTTAGACATAGCAGATGTGGGGATAACAGCAAGCTTTGTCTTCACATCAACCATGACTTAATGGCATCTCCTTTACACTTCTATTTGAAATAAACTTCATTGTTGTGTGACTTCCTATGATTTCTTGAATCTGCGTAACCAGATTGAAGAACATTTTAAATCAGTAGTGTTCATCTGAGCTGTGATTCATAATACCCAACCTCATAGATATCTGCCAGTAATGGTCCATTATCTCTCATGAGTAATTCTACATGGTTCCTACCACAAGAAAACTCCTCTGAAGAATGTTGTTCATATTATTTATTCAAATCTGGGGGTTTGTGTTGGCTATTAATGGCAGATAATGGGACTTTGTGGCCACTCTGTGCAGCAGATAGATAGTTTTTCTTTAACAATTTTGACAGTAAGATTTTATTAACCAAACCTGGCGTTGCACACTGCTTTAACATTAAGCATTAAACACAATAATATTAATTCAGTTTAATCTCCATTGTTAAAATGTACAATACCTCAAAAGCAAATGATATTTATTATGGATATTAAATGAGTTGCAGATTCGAGTGTACAGTAACTGTGAACAGGTGCTTCAGAGAAACTATCAATGAAATTGAAATTATCTCCACAAATTCCAGTTTTGCTGAGTCATGGTATTTGTTTACCCATGGCTGTCAATCAAGGATATGCGCCCATCATGCACAGTGTGCCAGAGCACGGTGGCGGTGTAGCTTTCTCCAGCTGCCTGAGGAGCTACAAATTTGGCAATTTTCAACATTTTTTTTAATGCTTGCAGTGCATCCTACTTGTTAGTCACTAAAATTTTGACAGGGTATTTCTTTAAGTGTATTCATCCTCTATAAAACACTTCAGGGCATATTAGAAAATTTATTAAAAAGTCAGTGAACATGCACATATCTCAGAAATCAGTAATTCCAACAACAGACTTAAGGCTATATGGAATGTAGTGAAAAGAGAGACATGGCAAGCAGCCACATAACAGGATAACATCACTAATGAACTGATTGGAAAGGCTATATGATGAGTCATGGGTAGCAAATATATTCAATAATCATTTCTTGAATGTGGTAGAAAGTATAGAGACAAACAATTGAAGAAAAAATTACAGCAGTATGTTGAAAAAGCAAACCTCCTAACATACTGTGTATGAATGTGTCAACCATTTTCATTCTGAAACTAAGAAAATTATATATTTTCTCAAAAATAAAAGCTTGTCTGGTTTTGATGGTGTTTCTAATAGAGTATTAAAGATTTGTTCCCATATAATAAGCCTGGTCGTATCTGAAACATGCATTGCATCCCTAACTGAAGGCATTTTTGCAGAGAGATTGAAACATGTTGTCAACTACATATTTAAGAAAGGTAACAGGGGAGATTTCAGTAACTACTGACTTATTTCACTGCTGACATCATTTTCCACAATTCTGGAGAACATGATGTATTCTGGAATATTATCTCATCTGAGCAACAATAATATCCTCAGCAAATCACAATCTGGTATTCAGAAGAGTTGATCTACTTAGAATTCCTTTTGCATGCTCCCTCACCAAATTTTACAAGCATTAAATAACAAAATGGTGCCAGTTGGTATTCTGTGACCTATCTAAGGCATTTGATTGTGCAAACCACAATATCCTAAATAAACTGAGGTATTATGGAATTGATGGAATAGCCAACCAGTGGATAGTGTTATATCAGATTTAAACAACACAGAAAGTTGTAATTGGGAAAGATTCCTCTCACTGGGGTGAAATCACATACGGAGATATCCAAGGCTCAACTGTTGGTCCAATACTGTTCCTCATTTATGTACAATGATCTTCCATCCAATATATGGCAAGCAGAATTAATTATTTTTGTGGGTGTCACTAGCATTTTAATCAATGCAAGCATACATACAGCAACACAAGAAATGGTAAACAGTGTTTAAAAAGTGTCGTTGACTGGTTTTCTGCAAATGGTCTCACTCTTAGTTTTAAGAAGACATAACGTATTCACTTCTACCACAGCTAGAGGTAATACACTAGTGATAAGTGTATCACACAGTAGGGAAACAATAAATAGGGTGGAAACTTTTAAAAAAATTAGGTGTCTAAAATGATGAGAATTTCACCTGGAAAAAGCGCATTTTAGAACTCCTAAGACTACTTAAATCAGCCACATTTGTGTTTTGAACCATTGCAAATCTTGAGGAGACAAAAACCTGTAAGTTGATACATTTTGCATATTTTCATTCAATAATTTCATATGGAATAATGTTCTGAGGTAACTCATCATTATGAAAGAAAGTATTCATTGCTCAAAAACGTGCTGTAAGAATAATATGTGGTGCTTACCCACCATCATCTTCTAGATATCTAGTTAAGGAATTGGACATTCTGACTACTGCTTCAAAGTATATTTTTTCCCTCATGATGTTTATTGTAAGTAATCCACTGCAGTTCAAAAGGAAGAAATTTTCCTGGCGTATTTCTTCTTCTAATAATTTTCAGGTGCACTGCCAGATGCCATCGACATTCTGTCATGATATTTCAGCCCAGAGATGTCAGACCAACTATAGGTGAGTAGACAACTGCTGAAGAGCCCAGGTGCATTAGTGATATTTATGCCGAATCCTGCACATGCAAAATGTGCTGGCATCTTTTGGCACATGCGTCAGGTGATGACGTGTGGGACAACTGAATTGTGTGTGCTGCCCTTAGTGGTGGAAATGAGAGATGATATAATTGAGTACTGAACAACCCCCATTGATTCCATTGTGACTGGATAATTTTGATTATGGAATTCCAATTTTTATCTAGTTGAAAGCTGTTGTCACGATTTATAAGATTGTAAGCAAAATGTATTTCCACAGATTCTTTGATTACTGAATCGCAAAAACTGGAAAGTAGAGCTAAAATTTTTGCTCTGTTATATTCCATTGAGCATCCCATGAAAATATAATGTTCTACTACTGCTCATTTTAACAGTTGTGAAAGACAGACATATCTTTCGTATTCTGTGCAATGCTCCTGGACAGCTCGTGTTATCTGGCATATATTTGCAGCACCATTTTCAAGGGAATTTTGTAAATACCCACTTTTCTCAGTTGTAGGTTGTCTGTAATGGATCCAAACAGGACCAAGCTCTTTGTTGGTGGATGGAAGAAAATCTTGATTTTATTTTTCCTAAGCAATTTGTCTATTTTAGAAGACACATTCTCAGAATTTGGAAGGATACTCTATGATTAGATCATCTCTAATTTCCACCATTGAGGGCAGCACACGCAACTCAGCTGTCCCACACAAACTCAGCTGTCCGACACATGTCATGAGCGCAGCTGGCTCTTCAGTAGTTGTCTACTCACCTAAAGATTGCTGGATGTCTCTGGGCCGAAATATCGTGGCAGAAGGTCGACAGGATCTGGCTGCACACCCGAAAATTATTAGAAGAAAAAATGATGTACATAATTACATCACCAGACGGTAAAATGACATTTACAACTCCACATTAAGTTTGTCTTTGCCAAAAAAAAAAAAAAAAAAGAAGAAGAAGTGTGTAATACTGTAACTAAAATTTTTGATTACTTAGTGATATAAAAGTCTGACAGACAGCAAAGTAAAGTTTGAAAACACACTGAAAAAGTTTCTTCTTGACAACTCTTTCTGTTATGCAGCAGAATTCCTATTATTGTAAAGTGTAAAATGCAAATGGTGTGAATTATTAACTCACATCTGTAAAAAAGAAGAAAGAAAGAAAGTTATAAGTGTTTAGCATGTTGCCGTACACTTGTACACAGAAGAGCCAAAACATTATGATCACCTGCTTAATAACTTGTTTGTCTGTCTTTGGAACGAAATACATCACTGATTCTGTGTTCATGGATCCAACAGTTCATTTATAGGTTTGTGAAGGTATGTGGTATTAGAAGTCATATAATTCACTTAAATAGCAGACCACTGACTTTCAAACGTGGTGATAGCGCCCGATAGTGACAAAGATGGGTTCCATACGAGTTAAGTCAGATGAATTTGGTCACCAAGACATCTTTATGAGTTCACTGTAATGCTCCTCAAATCACTGTAGCATGATTGTGGCTCTGAGATACTGACATTGATGCTGCTGGAAGATGACATCGCTTCAGGGAAGGTATCAAGGATGAAGCTATGAAGGTGGTTCGCTGCCGTCAGCCGCTCCAATGAGCCTACGTGCATGGCGTATTGCAAGTTCTGAGCCACCATTTGCCTTGATGATGGAATTTGTGGAGACTACCATCCAACTACTGTAGCAAAAATGTGATTCACCTGAAGAGCCGACATGTTTCCATTGATCACTGGTCAAATCCTGATGGTCCCATGCCCACAGCAATTTTAATTGACGATGTCATTGGGTCAACATATGAACACTTAAGGGTGATCTGTTTTGAAACTCCATGTTCAACAATGTACAATGAACAGTGTGGTCCGAAACAATTGTGCGTCCACCAGCATTGTGCTCTTTCGGCAGAGATGCCACAGATCACCATCTATCCTACTTTACAGAGTAGACAAGCCTCAGAACCCCACATACAGTGAAAAGTCATGGATGTCCAACCATTTAGCACCTGGTGGTAGTTTCACTGCCCTTCTACCTCCTTCCATAGAGGCTCATGAAAATAGCTGGTAGACATTCAACCAGCTTTGCCATTTGTGAGATACTTGTTCACAGGCTTTTTGTAATAATAATCTGTTCTTTGACGAAGTCACCTATATCAGTGGATTTCCCCATTTGCAGCCCATATCTTTGCTAGGGTGATTCCCATCCATCTCTGCTGAATTTACATACTTTTCGTAGTGTGTCATATGCCTGCAGCATCACCAGTCAGCATCCTGCCTCTCAGTGGGCAGTGGTCATAACATTTTGGCTGGTCAGTGTATTTACAAATTAATTTGTGATTTGACTGTAAAATGACTCGTCGCACAGTGTTATGATTTAGCATGCAGAGTGATCTTTTGAACATGAAACTAACCAACATAGGTATCACTATTCTTTTCCTGGACTCCTATTCAGGAGGATAGCAGTTGAAATACTGATACAGTTTTCTGATTTCGCTAAATTGCCTAGAGTAATTGCTAGGATGGTTCCTTTGAAAGGTATGGCCATTTCTTTCTGTGCCCTTTTCCAATCTGAACTTGTGCTCTATTCCTAAGACCTCATTGTTGAAGAGATGAAGAGATCTTAAATGCTAATCTTCCTTCTTTCTTCCTAGGTTTGATGCCCCATTGGTGCATTGTGCCAGACTCTTTTCCTCTGTAACCAATGGTCTCTTTGCCTTTAAGTGTGCCCACATTCCTCTGAGCTGAAATACTCTTGGTTAATAATGAGTCCCAGTGGGCTGAATGTGTATTCTTATTAGTCTCTCGTTAATTCATGCTGTCTCTCGTAGTTGCCATCAGCCAGATACCTAGTCTGGTGTGACAAATATGTCCATTGCATCTGTTTTTAATTATGTAACATGTCTGAACAGTGTATGGGCCCAGAGGATGGAAGACACATTTACTGTTTCATGAAAAGTCTACTGACTTGAATGACATGCAACAAACATAAGTCTGGAAAATCAGTCTAGCAGAGAACTCCGATATATTCTGGCTGCTCACAATATTTTGTGTGTGCTGGTCAAACGCACAGTGGAACTGCTTTTGAGAATCCTTATTTGAACATAGGATAGATAGAGATGTAATCTCTGCTGACTAGCTTTCAGAATCAGACATAGCTTGTGTTCTATGGACAAGTGTCATAATACATTGTTGTGTTGAGATGGGTGACAATAGTTATGAGCTCATAAATACAGTTAACTATTTGCTACTTTGTCATACACACTCTAACCCAAAGGATGATAAACTTTTCCTTGAAACATGACCTCCATACAAGGAAGTTCTCCAGTTGTTTCCCACTTCCATAATAAAATAAATGCTAAGATGGAGACTGGATGATTTATAAATAAATGAAGTGTTACAATCTCAGTGCAAGCGTGTCTGGACATTGTATGGTGTCCCACACAGACACGGAATCTTTCACACTCTGGGTTTTCATAGCCTGAGGTTGTCTTTTATGAATGTCCGTCAGAGGATGGAAGACACACGACAAAGAAATTACCTGCATATCTCCAGTTTTGTCAGACTGACACATTTCTTACACAACTCACTACTTGGTTCTCTGACATCAGTGTTAGTTTGTACTATTATCTTTTCCTAGTGCTGTTTAAATATTATTTTTGTGTATAATTTTTCAGGCCAACTTTCAGCCTATCACTAACAAGTTTAAAAGTAAACAGTACAGTGTCATAATCAAAATAAAAGTGAATGATTCATTGACATGTATTCCTTCTGTAATATTCCAGTCTAGGGATCTGTAAACTTTAAGACTGCCAAGAAAAGTTTTATTGATATGGAATCTCCTTGTCTGACTTGTCATAAAATTCTGATGAAGTTTAGTGGAAGCTGTAGTGCTGACATGTATGTTCTTCAGTGTGCTAATATAGGCTGGGTCATTGTCTTGTTTCCCTAGTGCTGTTGCTACAGAAACTGAATCAGTAATTTTCTCAAAATCTATGAATCCAAGGCATTTTGCTGGGGCTATGCTCCAGACTGAACGCTGAAAGGCATAATCAGTCTTAAATGATGATGATGATGATGATGATGATGATCTATGAATCCTAGAAAAAGTGATGATTTAAATTCATTGCTTTCTCACGACTTGTAGATTATTATCCATCAAGCTATATCCATCTCTAAACTTAATTTATTGTGTTTGGTTAAAATCCAAAGTCTTTTGTGTATGGTTGGTGATAATATTAGTGAGTAACTGTAGGAGACTGTCATCTCTGGCTTGCTTCTTGTGAAGTAGAATAATTAAATCAGTGTTGCTGTTGTGGGTAATTTCTTTAATTAACTTTGAAAATTCATTTTGTATGATTTACTTTTTCTCTATTTATAAGCATTTCTATTGAAAAACTATCGTCTCTTGATGACTTGCGTTTCTAATTACTTTGTCACAATATCAATAATTAACCATCTTTGTTTCTGATATGTCTCACACGTTAGAAAATATTTTTTTGACATATTGTAATTCTTGAACAATTTCTTTTACTTGGTTGCTTTTACCACTAGCTTCCAAGCTCTTGCTCTTTTTCTAATAAGAATACACATTCTTGCACGTACACAGCCACACACACGCCCAAATGTACATACTCATGGTAGCAGTGGTTGCATGTGTGAATGTGTATACTCGTATCAAAACAAGAGCAAGGGCGCAAATATTATAGTTAACTGTTTCCTATTATGTGTTTGCACACCACGTACCTGTCCTCTATAGGTAAATGGTTGCCTTTCCCTTTTTTTCGTATTTTTTCATCCAGGAATTTCCATTAGGCCTATTATTTTACCTATTGTTTAATGTTGTTTCTCATGAAAAACTTTTGTTATGTAAGGTTGGTGCATAAGCTCATAGTGTTTTTCCATAAGTTTAATAAACACCACAGGTACACATAACGGAGACTTAAGTCACCGATAATATATTATCAGACCTCCATGTAATGAATTTCATGGGACCATGAAAATTAAGTTGTTGTGACTCAGAGCAAGGAGCTATGTTTTCATGGCTGAGAAGTACTTTTCTGATGGAAAAATAACATTAAAAGACAAATAATGAAACACATTGTGTTCACTTCATGTACAGTAAATTTCACGTATTTTCCTTTGTTTATTTTTTGCTTAAAGATTCTCTAGTGAATATTGTCTTTATCTCCTCTAATGAAATCAGTTGCTGCACTGAAACACTGGGGATTGAAGATGCTACTTGCTGAATGGTTTCCAACTGACCTATTAGCTCCATCAGAGGAGGGGATTCGCACTTATCACATGACTGTCATCATCAGTTTCTTCAACAGGCAAATTACCCTTTAACTCCTCGATAATAGATTCGTCGATATATGCTTCAAACACCAATGCCTCGTCATCCACTGACAAGTATTCAACTACTGAAGCATTTTTGGTTTAACCAGTAACAGCTGAACAAATCTCCAGATCACTTTGAATATCATCTTGCATCATTTTATCCACCACAACATTCTCACCAACATCTTCAGTTTCAGAAATTCCTGCATTTTTCCAGCAGTTTACGATCACATTCAGCTGTACACTGTTCCAGGAAGTAGCAATCATGTCACAAGCCTGCTTCACATTGAAACTGTAGGGATTGCTCATCTTTCTATGTTTGTGATCACGTTTTAAACTAAACGTGAATGGTATTTTGTCTTCAAGTTCTTAACTATCTCCATATCTAGTGGCTGAAGATTCTTAGTGCAGTTCGGGGGGAACATAGTTCAACATTCTTCAGTGCGGATTTGCCAAGTAATTAACTGCAATAAAAGAAATCACATTTACAATACAACTGTAGCAAAACATTACAGCCGAATCTGTAGTTTACTGAAATTACTTATAAATTAAAGGAAGGTAAAATAAAATGTATGTACCCTCTTACCTGGTAAGTTTCTTACATTTTGAAGCACCATGGGTTTCCTGATCATCCAGTCACCAGTGGTGTCAATTTGTGTGTCCCTGATGTATTGCTGCAGAGAACAGCAGTTAGCTGCACTTTAGGCTGCTTCCTTCCTTTACACTTTTCTCCTCTAAAGGCCATAGTCTTCTCTGGCACCAGTTGATAAAACAATTCCGGCTCATCTGTGATGTACAAGTTTTCAGGACTGTATTTTTCTAACAGTTTACTCACGGTGTTTTTTCTCCAAAATTCTGCATCACCTAAAGGTACTGATTTTTCACTTTAAAAATGATCCCACATACATCCTTAAATCTTTGCAACCATTCGTTACTTGCCTTCAGATTAGAATCGCCAAGCAACTTAGTGAAATCTAAGGCTTTTTGACGTATCAACGGACCATTAATTGGTACATTCTGCACACACACATCTCATTAAACCACCACAGTGTTGCACTGTCCACATCATCAGCAGCAGCATTCTTTTACTTGAAGGGTTAAATTTGCCAGCTACAAAACTTCCTTCAATTTCTTTTTGTTTTTAAGGAATGTAGCTGATGTTGATTGTGTAAGTCCATATTTCCTCGCCATGTCTACTTGTTTCATTCTGCTATCAATGTCTTTGAAAGTTTGTGAGTTCCAGCCATTGCCCAAATCTTAGCGAAATCCAAAACGTTCAACTACAAACATTTACAGCTTGCAAAAACCACAGAGATAAACTGCGTATGAGCCCAACGAAACACTTCTGTCTGTTACTGAAGCCCAACAATGGACAAAACAAACACTCGTTCAAACAAAGGAGCTCTTTGACATTTGCCGCTCAGCACAGCTTGCCCATGTTAGAATAAATACAGTACTGTAGTATGCAGCAAAGCTTCTGGATATAAAGCGCTGGAAGTCTAGTAGCTAAATAAACAATACCTACCGCTATAGTGAGCTTCTTAGAAGTAGGAAATAGTAAATTCCTTGAAAATTTGTCTTCATTGTAACACGGTATTACTAAATTTCCTTCATCAATGTAATGAGGGGTAATTAACATAGTACATAAGGAAATCAGTTGGGACCATATAAAGTTATCACTGTACCCAGCTTTATAGTTGCATTGGTAACTTTTATACAGAGGTTTGACTGTATTCTCCTTCACTGCATACTACAGTCTGCCAGCACTGGAATAACTTTTTGATTCCACAACCAAAGGTAATTTTTCTATTCTACAGCCATAAAAGTCATGTGGTTTTGAGGTGAAGAATTCGTCAAGCCATGTTCAGAGTGCTTTTTCACTCAGAAAGGAAGTTCCTTGAATAGAGAGTGGAAAAGCTGAAAATGTGAGGGCACAAATCAGGTGATGGGTGCAGGAGGATTTCCCATCCCAACACCTGTGTAGTATTTCTTGTCAGTCTAGCAGAATGCGAGCCGGTGTTATCATTCAAACAGTCTTCTTGGTCACTATTCTTGGATTTTGTCTGCAAGACATCTCAGTTTTTGACAATAAATGTCAGTAGTGATGGTTACAGCTCGAAGAAACAATTTTTAGTACCTCACATCTTCACCAGATGCATAAAATTACCTTTTGTGGATGTGTGCAGGTCTGTGTATGGAGAGTTGCTGCTTTATTTGGGCTCAGTCATTCCTTTCTTTTCTATATGTTAGCAGAAAGACATCTCTCATCACCAGTAATGACACAGGATAGAAATGGTCGGAGCTGTTCATAAGCTAATTGATGATGAGCAAGCAGAGATGCACATAAGGTCATCCACTGATTTTTATGATATTGGCTTAGAGCCTGGGTACCCATACACTCAATTTTTGAACCTTTCACATTGTATGCAAATGTCACATGATGAGGTGGGATGATCACAGTTAATCACATTTGCAAGTTCTCAAGTACAATAGCACGGGTCATTGTGGATTAATGTGTTTGAACAGTCTTCATCAAACCCCAAAGGTCTTCTTGAATGTTCACTAATGTCAAAACGATCCTCATTAAAATGAGAAAACTATTTTCTTGCTGTGCTCTAGCCAGTTGCGTTGTCTCCATACATAGCACAAATGTTCCTGGCTGCATCCACGGCTGTCACCTCTCTGTTGAAATCAAACAAAAGACTATGTTGGAAATGTTCTGCTCACTATCTACAGATTACAAAATGACAATATATAAACTCTCATAGCAACAGTGAACTGCAAAAAAAAAAAATGACAACCAATAAATAAACTCATAGCAACTGGAATACCAACTTGCAAAACAAAAACGCTACAAACTTATGTGCCAACCTAATACTTCTGACATCATCCTCATGACATTTCTGAATAGAGTCATGTAATTCAGCATATTCTGCTGAATTCCTGCAATGACTGGATTGAGATTATCACCTTTCCTCTGATCTTTGTGTTTAAAGAGATATCAAATGTAACATTTACACAATGTCAAACTTCCAAAATTAATAGTTGAATGTTATAGAGCCAAGGAAACAAAAAATTTGAAAATAGTGCTCAAAGAAATCACCATGAAATTCTGGGCACAACAGATCCTAAATTACTTTGCATATTTATATAGTGTATATAGACATAAAACGGAATAAGGTGGTCACTCTTATCAAATTGTGTAGGACCACCTTTGGCATTCTAAACAGCCTGAATTCCTTTGAAATCAGTATATTTTAATCCACAGTGGTGCTCAGTAGGATTTTATTCACATTCTGATTGTTCTGATTGTGGTGGTGGAGGTGATGGGAGGAAGATAATGAGCATTTGCTTTTTCAATTCAACCCACAACAGGTTAATAACATTCAAATCTTGTGACCCTCTTGTTAATTTCAGCCACGTATGGCACACAGGGTACTTTCCTGACTCGTATAGGAAAGCGATTTCACTATCCTGACACTAGGGAGGAGCCATTAATACATATAATAAGGAGAAAGGCAACTACTCGTGTATAGTGGATCAGTGCGTGGAGCACAGATACATATAACAGAAAATGGCATTCGTGCTAGCTTCTGAGCAATACCTCTTTTTCTAGAAATATTACACACATTATGTGAATGTGTTTACTATTCCTAGAAAAAGAGCCACTACTTGAAAGTTAATGTGAATGCTGTTTTCTGTTATGTATTTTTGTGCTCCACACATCGATCCACTGTAGGTAAGTGGTTGCCTTTCCTTTACTTTACTTATTGTTCCATCAAGGAATTTTCATTATTGTTATAAATTGGCTTTTATGAGTTTATTTCTGTGAAGTTCTCAGACCCGGCCGGCTTAGATGCTTTGAGTTGCTGGGGACGGGGGCTGTGTGACAAGTTTTTTCCTTCAAGAGCAACACCTCATAGACTTCTTTTCTGACCTTGACTAGGCCGGTATAGTAGTTGGAGATATAATATCCTTGGAAAATCATCATATATATATATATATATATATATATATATATATATATATATATATATATATATATATATCTTTGCCTCTGTATATGTCTGCTTGTGTCTGTATGTGTGTGGATGGATTGTGTGTGTGTGTGTGTGTGCGCGCGAGTGTATACCCGTCCTTTTTTCCCCCTAAGGTAAGTGTTTCCGCTCCCGGGATTGGAATGACTCCTTACCCTCTCCCTTAAAACCCAAATCCTTTCGTCTTTCCCTCTCCTTCCCTCTTTCCTGATGAGGCAACCGTTGGTTGCGAAAGCTAGAATTTTGTGTGTAGGTTTGTGTTTGTTTGTGTGTCTATCGACCTGCCAGCGCTTTTGTTTGGTAAGTCTCATCATCTTTCTTTTTATATATATATATATATATATATATATATATATATATATAGAGAGAGAGAGAGAGAGAGAGAGACTGAGTCCCACAAAGCAAATTGGATTGCTGCTCACCACATAGAGGAGGCATTTAGGGGCTGACACACCTGTCTGCCTCTCGTTGCCTCCTCTGTGTAGTGAGTACCACTCTATCCTTTCCGTATTGATGTTCCATCCTGGATTTTTCAATGTTTGACAAATTATATTAGGTTGTGTTTTATTCAAGACTTTATCGATTTTGCTATTGGCCAGAATTTCGGGAATGACTGACATCCCCAAGATTTACTGTGAAACTGTTGAGTACAATGGGAAATTTACACAAGATTATGTTCCCCAAATCTTATTTGATATAATCTTAGCTAGCATTGAAATAACTTGTCATAACCCAGTCAACAAAGACCAAAAAAGTTGATGGGGGGGGGGGGGGGGGGGCGAATGGTGTATTTGAAATTTTTGCACATTGCTAGGAGGGAGTGCCTAGAACATTATAGTAAAAATCTTGACCAGTGGGTTGTGAGCATTGGAGTGGGGGTGGGTTTGAAGGTCAGTTTTTATGTTTTTTCAAATAACTCAAACTGTGACTTCTAGTGAAAATTTTTCCCAGTACGAAATTAAATTTCCTACACAAAAGGTCCTATTCATTTTTTCTCTAGGTGTAATAGTTTTCACATTCAAGGGATGGAAAAATTGCGATTTACTAAAATATTATTCTAAAAGTGTAAAATTAATGTTTATCTTTAAACAAAGTTGTCCTTTCATGTTGTGCTGACAGTATTAAACTTAAACTAATGATCATTTTCAAGAGCAAAACACTGCCAGGTGTTGTTGTTTACATACTTGATAAGGTCATTTTTTATGTTTTTTCAAATAACTCAAACTGTGACTTCTAGTGAAAATTTTTCCCAGTACGAAATTAAATTTCCTACACAAAAGGTCCTATTCATTTTTTCTCTAGGTGTAATAGTTTTCACATTCAGGGGATGGAAAAATTGCGATTTACTAAAATATTATTCTAAAAGTGTAAAATTAATGTTTATCTTTAAATGAAGTGTGCTACAAACAAATATTAAATGTGTGTACCATGTCTAAGTGCAGTAGAGCTGTATTAAGGGATAAATTGTGTTCTGGGGGTGTAACAAAGTGGAGGGCGGAGATGTGTGAGAAAGAAGAGTGAGGGAGGTAGGTCTCCTTTGGCGGTTACCGTGTTTTATGGACTATAAGACACTACAAGATACGACACACACCTTAATTTTTAAGCAGCTAAAAAAACCATTTTTATTATTAGACTGCCAAGTTGGACTAAAAATATTCTTAGTTTATAAAAGCAAACTGCCCTTTAAAATCGTCATCTGAACTTCTTCTTCTTCTTCTTCTTCTTCCTCATCTTTGTCCTCTTCACATATAAGTTGGTCTTCATTGCCATTGAGAGAATTACTTATGTCGCACTTCTTGAAAGATTTAACAATACTGTCTTCTCTCACTCTAGAACACAACTGTTTTATCCTCTGGTGAAACAGTCATCATTTTAAAGCTCCCTTCAGCGTGAATTCACATAGGGTTTCATCTATCATCCTTTTGTTCCATTCCTCTCTCATATACACTTTAAATGGTTTATTTATTGGGACAGCAAGAGGTTGCAATTGTGAAGTATGTCTTCCCTGAATAACAGCAAGCTCTGTGTTTTCCTGTCTCAATTTCCCTTTTACAAAATTTTTCAAATGGCTACTAAACTGATCCAGCGCAAGAAGAGAACTTGTCTTCAGTAAACCACATCTTTTTCTCTCCGACATTCTGTTAATCAATAACTTATTAGCAGCCACTTCGATCCAACCCTTATCAAGTATGTGAACAACAACACCTGGCAGTGTTTTGCTCTTGAAAATGATCATTGGTTTAAGTTTAATACTGTCAGCACAACATGAAAGGACAACAGTGTAGTGCATTTTTTCATGTCCACTTGTTTTTACGATTACAATTTCAACACCTTTCGTGGCAACAGTTCTGTTATTCAACACATCAAATGTCAGAGAATTTGCATCAATATTCACTTTTTGGCTTAGTTCTACACTGGTCTTCTTTCAATGTTAAACAATAAAGTGAGGGAAAGATAATATTTTCTCTTCACTCTTGTGGCATTTTCTGAGATATTTTGGTTTTGGTTTCCATGCTAAGTCCATGATGATGCTTCATGAATCTATAGCACCAACCAGCTCCACCCTTCAAGTCTGTTAAGTTCCATTGTAATGCTAGCTTATGAGTGTTTATTTGAACCATAAATTCCAGTGCCATTTTGACGGTGTCCTTGAATCAATTTCAGTATGTCATCTTCTAGTTTAGGCCATTTTGCATTCAGTCATCTATTTGCACATTTAGTTGTCTTCAATTTTTTCTTTTTTTCAGTTCTGCTGTACTAGCCTATCAATCGTGAATGATTTTTTTCTGTTGGTGGAAGTCCAGAATGCTGCTCAGCTGCTCTGTTTCCATGTTTTTCTGCATATGCTATTACTTTTAATTTAAAGCCTGCATCATAGGAACAGTTTTTATTTTTTTCCATTAGGAAACTAGCTGCTAACAAAAATATTGTATTGTTACTGATAATGCAAATCACTTTCAAGCTCACTGGCACCACAGACTGATATGGTGCATCATAGGCTAGACAGTGTTCTGGGTTTGTGTTGGTTGGTCGAGAGGGAGGCAGTTTTAGGAAGCTTGTGAATCCCTGCAACTCATGTTCATCACATCAGTGCGTTGCTGCTGTCAGTTGAGTCCAGTGTTGCCAGATAGTGGTAGGTTTCCTGCAGCATTGACTATATGGCCGTTTTTAAGACTGGCAGGAATTGTAAATCAAACACTGGACATTTTTATATTAATTTCAAGTATAAGAATCACCTTAATTTTGGAGGCAATTTTTCAAAGAAATAAAGTATTATTATAGTCTGTAAAATACAGTAGACCAGAGTACACAGATTTACGTAGATCCTATCTGTATGTTTTATCTGCCTTAGCGTTATTAGTTACCTTTGCATTCCATGTAGTGTAACACATTTTGTGCAAAATAAAACTTGCCTGGCATGTTCTGCGGACTGTGCTGCATGTGATTAATAATGTGCACTGGAGGTGCCATATGACCTTTTGAAACACCATTTAGTTGGCTCTTGTGAAGTAGTGGGCTATACAGTGAGAATCATCAGTTACATCTTTGGTTTGCAGCTCTGTGAAAGAGGGAATCGCATCAACATAATGTGGCAACCTATCTTCCCTCATGCTTCTACTCTACGCATCTCTGCCCTCCAGTCTGTAACATTCTTGGAACATAATTTATCCAATAATATGGCTATACTGCACTTAGACATGGTATTTACTCAATATTTGTTTTTAACCCACTTCATTTGAAGATAAACATTAATTTTATACTGTCAGAACAATATTTTTAATAATCTGCAATTTTTCCATCTCTAGAATGTAGAAGCTATTAGTCGTAGAGAAAAAATGAGTAAGACCTTTGTTTAAGGTTGAATTTTATACTGGGAAACAATTTTGCTAGAAGCTGTGGTTGTTTAGTGATTCGAGAAAAACATGAAAAAGATACCTTTAAACACATCCTCACCCCAAAGCTCATACCCACCAGTCAGTATTTTTAGTATGTTGTTCGTGATTCTCCCTCGTAGCACTGTGCAAGGATTTGTGCCTACATGATTTTTCCCCCTAGATTTCTTTCATTGACTGGACTATCAAAGCTGACAACAATGACCATTTTGTGGTTTGTCCTACTGCCCCCTCAGGAACCACTTATCAAATGAATTCAGTGTCTGTTACGTAGAATTATATGTGGTTTTAAAGCCACTATAACTTCAGAGATGTGTTGGAACTAGAAATTCCACATCCACTCAACTTCTTGAATGTCCTACAAGCCATCTAGTGCATGTAACTTTTGATGAATATAAAAAAATATTTATTATGTAAAAAATGAATGGATGAAAATGGGGAAGAAATGGCTTTAAATATTTTTGTTATTTACTCTTTCAGTACGAACTTTGTTGTAGAATCCTTATTTTTTGTGTGTGATAATAAAAATTCATTTAGACACAATTAAGCACATTTAAAATTACGTTAACTTCAGCAACCCTCTCATGCTGATAAATTCAAACTAACTGATTAATAACATTTATGACTTTGAAAATTATTTAAATTAAAATTTTTTTACGTATTTCAGCCTTGGCACATATTTTCTAGATGCAGTGGGTTTTTAAATATTTACTGAATTATTTCCCGGCGTTAGCTATGGAACGCAAGACTGTCTCTGTTAGCATAAAATGGTTAAATATTGCCAAGCCGACCTGAACGTTTAATTATCATTGACAAAACACACTTCACTATACGTTTAAGTTATTTGCTTTAGAAATTGAAAGAACCAACAGATTAACTACTTCAATGTTAATTATCTGCTATGAATGCACAAATGTAAAACCAGTAATAAATTCAGTCAGCCTCAGGATCACTGTAAAAGAAAAATATTTCGTAATTCACTGCTAATTTTACCTGCTCCCGATTTACGGGTTTGGTTAATTTTATAGCGGAACAATTTTTTAAATGTGCCGCTGCTGCAAATTGTTCGGTCGCGGCACAGCCCAGGAACACCAACGAGAATCGCTAAAAATGCTAACAATTCTTTAAAGAAATATTATAGATGACATGGGCAAGCTAATTTACATTAGTAATACACAATTTTGATAAATTGTAATGTATTTAGACCATAACAATAATTAAAATTACACACCTTTATAATTTCTCCTCTAATGGTGGCTAAATATAGATACAGACAAAAGAAGTCTACTCATTCATATAATGCTACGTCACAGGTTCCTCTCTCTCTCAGCTCTCGAGGAAGACGACAAAGAATGCACATTATGTAGTGCTATTTATACTATTGCTGATTATGAATGTCTCTTTGTAATCTTACAACATTTTTTCCTTTGTGGCTGTATTTTACATTTTTTTCATCGCAGATATTAACATATTTCGTAATTACATTATGAGTATAGAAATATTACAATCATAAATACATCGAGAATATTATTACAGAAAATATTACAATAATAACCAACGTCCTTTATACAAAATTAAATAATATTTTTTGTTAAACAATTACAGTACATACGAATTGCTTCATAGCGGTGCACATAGTACAATTAAATGTCATTTCAGTTTATTAATAGTGTGTGTGCTGCCAAGGAACGTTACATTGCCCCCTGGCAGCATTTGGCAAAGAGTTTCTATACTTCGACACAATGGTGCCAGTAACGTTCTTTACAATTCTGTTTTTATTTTTATTTATGGAAGGGCTCTTTTAATTAGTCCCAGGGTTATATATGTTCATGGCTCCCCCATTTGGGCGAAGGCAGACAGGAAACCTGGGCAAAACTGTGCCGGAGCCCAGCAATCCCAGTTGGTTCATGATTAATCTTGTCTCTTTAACAGTAATTGTTTTGAAACGATTTAGCAGTTTGTCATCAACAGTTACACAACATCACAGTCACATACAGTTCAACGGAAGTTTGTTGTGTGAGTTTAACAATTCGTAATTATCATTTTGCGATATACTGCAAAGTCACTTGTCCTAGGATATATCACTTAGTTTTTTGAAATCATTTAGTACTACGTCACTTTCATAATGTTCTCACTACCTACGTGTTACAAATCCATCTCCTACACTTGTTAGTGTTCATTTCCTCTCGTCAATTTACGGGTATACATAATAAGTGTTCAATGTTTGTCAAAATTCGAGTTCATTGACATGTTATGCGGTTTGTGTAAATATTTTGGAATATGTCAATAATGCTGTAGTTGGTGAGCGGTGTGGAGTGATTGTTGAGTGGCGCTCGGTGCGGCGCGTCTGCTCCGTGTAGGTCACCGCCCCCGGTGTTGACAGCTACAGCGCGGAGAGGCATGTGGCTGTCTGGTCTGCTACGGGTTGCTGCGGCCGCTGCATGGCTGAAGTAGCCGGATGCGCGTTGTATATCAGCTCGCCTGTGTGACATCTTCTTGCAGTGCTCCAGCAAATATGCAACAAGTTCACAAACAGTGTACTATCCTTATGGGTGTTTTTCCTGCTGTTGGATAGAACGCACACACTTATTGGCAGTTATTATTCAGTAGGCCTTCACTAGTCTGGTTTGCACAATGTTTCGTTGTCACAGTAATGCATTTTATGGGCACACAATATTTTTTCACCATGTCATGACTTGTCATTAGTCACACGCAAGTTTTCATCTTAGAACAAAATGTATCTCTGTAGTCAATGCGCTTTCCTGGCGCTCCTTGACACACAAAGAATATTTTTTTTTCTCTTTTTTTTTTACACACACACACAGTACAAGTTATAGTTTGACACTAGCTTGGTCCACCGTCTATTATCGGCTCACTGTTCGCGTCGTGTTAGTTCCTTGTCCACTTGCACACACGGCGATGATACAGTTTCTTATTGCTTGTTGAAAACAACCTCGTGACGTATTGCTGCAGTTTTAACAGTCACTGTCTGTCTCTGCCACACAATACTGCACTTTTGTTTAAGTTTTTTCAGTTACAATGTCCGTTGTGCAATTTTTTGTAACAGCGCATTCGTAACTTCATTGTTCGCTCTTTATCAAGGTGTGTGATAATTGCGTACATGGTAACAAATATTAAAATTTCATATTAGTTTGCCCAAAAATCATCTATATTTATGTTCGAGTAGATTTTATTTGTGCATTCCAGCCGGATTCAGGCATTTTGTTCAATAACTCCTTTGAAATAACGTCTCACTTTACTTGCAAGGTCCTATGTAACTACAGTGTAGTCTCTGTAGGCTAAAATTGACTTGGACTGTATCAGGCTAGCTCTTTTTACTGATTTGATCTGCACATGCTTCAATTGAAGCTTTTTTGTGCGTAACTTTGCGTTACTTAAATTTGCAATAAGTTTGCCTCCCATGGTGCCCTCGGGTCACTACTGGGTGTGTTACTCTCTTTGATAATACTGGTTTGAAAATAAAGTTCTCAGGGTCTCATATTATTAATATTATTCTGGGTTAGAACCTGTCAATCTGTCATTTATATATATATATATATATAAAAAGAAAGATGATGAGACTTACCAAACAAAAACGCTGGCAGGTCGATAGACACACAAACATACACACAAAATTCTAGCTTTCGCAACCAACGGTTGCCTCGTCAGGAAAGAGGGAAGGAGAGGGAAAGACAAAAGGATTTGGGTTTTAAGGGAGAGGGTAAGGAGTCATTCCAATCCCGGGAGTGGAAAGACTTACCTTAGGGGGAAAAAAGGACAGGTATACACTCGCAAACACACACATATCCATCCGCATATACACAGACACAAGCAGACATTTGTAAAGGCAAAGAGTTTGGGCAGAGATGTCAGTCGGGGCGGAAGTGTAGAGGCAAAGATGAAAGACAGGTGAGGTATGAGCGGCGGCAAATTGAAATTAGAAATTAGCAGAGATTGAGGCCTGGCGGATAGCGCGAAGAGAGGACATGCTGAAGGGCAAGTTCCCATCTCCAGAGTTCTGACAGGTTGGTGTTAGTGGGAAGTATCCAGATAACCCGGACGGTGTAACACTGTGCCAAGATGTGCTGGCCGTGCACCAAGGCATGTTTAGCCACAGGGTGATCCTCATTACCAACAAACACTGTCTGCCTGTGTCCATTCATGCGAATGGACAGTTTGTTGCTGGTCATTCCCACATAGAACGCTTCACAGTGTAGGCAGGTCAGTTGGTAAATCACGTGGGTGCTTTCACAAGTGGCTCTGCCTTTGATCGTGTACACCTTCCGGGTTACAGGACTGGAATAGGTGGTGGTGGGAGGGTGCATGGGACAGGTTTTACACCGGGGGCAGTTACAGGGGTAGGAGCCAGAGGGTAGGGAAGGTGGTTTGGGGATTTCATAGGGATGAACTAAGAGGTTACGAAGGTTAGGTGGATGGCGGAAAGACACTCTTGGTGGAGTGGGGAGGATTTCATGAAGGATGGATCTCATTTCAGGGCAGGATTTGAGGAAGTCGTATCCCTGCTGGAGAACCACATTCAGAATCTGATCCAGTCCCGGAAAGTATCCTGTCACAAGTAGGACACTTTTGGGGTTCTTCTGTGTGTGAAAAATAGAAAACAGAAGAAAGTGACGAGGATACGGGATTGGAAATTGAAGGAGAGTGAATGTGCTGAGAAGTACAGAGAATTAATAACACAAAAATTTCCAAAAGAAGTTTTCTGCGATGTAGAAAAAGAATGGAGTTTATTCAAAGACACTTTAGTCGAAGCAGCACAAAAAGTATGTGGCAGAACATCTGGAAAGGAAAAAATAAGACGGACAAGTTGGTGGGATGATACCACAATCCAAGCAGTTAGAAGAAAAAATGGAGCATGGAGAAAATGGTGGAAAACTAAAAATGACGAAGACCATAAAAGATATATAGAGGAAAAGAAGAAGTGCAAAGAAATAGTGGAAACAGCAAAGAAAAAGGCATGGGAAGAGTTTACAAAAAAAACTTGAAGATGTGAAGAGCAATAAGAAAATGTTCTATAAAATGATGAAAAATAAAAGGAAGGCTTCTGAAGTACCAGTAAAGATGGAAACAGAGGACGGTACCATTATTGAAGATCCAGGGAATATAAAAGATCTCTGGAAAGAACATTTTAAGAAGCTGTTAAACGCTGAGGACCAGGTACATGAGAAAACAACAAATAATGGAGAAATTGAGAGAAGTTGGGAAGCAGAATTAGGACAAATTACACAGGAAGAAATGGAAAAAGCTGTGAAGAAGATGAATGGGGGGAAGCCCCAGGACCTGATGAAGTATCAGTGGACATGATAAGAGCAGCAGGTCCAGTGGGAATGCAGTGGCTGTATAGAGTACTATCAAGCGTGTGGAGAAATAGTGAAATACCTGGCGACTGGAGAACAGGAGACATTGTTCCCATCTTCAAGAAAGGCAATAAAAGACTTTGTAAAAACTACAGAGGAATAACCCTCATGAGTCATACAGCCAAGATTTTTGAAAGAATTTTACTAAATCGAATAAGTGAAAAGATAGAAAAGGAGCTGAGTGAAGAACAGCATGGGTTTAGGGAAGGAAGGAGCACAATCGACCTGATATTTTCTATCCGTCAACTGATGGAAAAAAGTTGGGAGTATGACAAAAGGGTGATAATGGTTTTTATAGACATAGAAAAGGCATATGACTCAGTTGACAGGGAAAGACTCTGGGAAGAACTGAAGAAGATAGATATAGAAGATGGATACATTAATGTTATAAAGACAATGTACAGAGGCCACAATTGTAGAATTAGAACACCATTGGGGAACTCTGAATACTTCGAAATAAGACAAGGACTTAAGCAAGGAAGTATTCTATCTCCTGCGCTTTTTAATGTTGTGATGGAGGGAATGAATAGGGCAATTAAAGATATAGTAAAAGAAAAAGACAAAAAGATGATTTTTGCAGATGATATGGTAATATGGGGTGATAAAGAGGTAGATGTACAGTTACAGCTTGACGCGTGGAAGGAAATAATGAAAAGGTATGGATTAAGAATAAATAAAGATAAGAGTGAAGTAATGGTATTTGGAAGAGAGAAAGGAATCAATGGAAATATTACCTTGAATGGAGAACCCCTCAAAGTGGTAGAAAGTTTCACTTATTTAGGGAGTGAAATATCTAGGGATGGAAGAATAACTAACGAAATTAATAGGAGGTTACAGAAGGGAGGCAATTTCTACCAAACAATAAAACACCTGATTTGGAATAATGAAGTTTCAGAAAGAGCAAAACTCCTGATGTATAAGAATTATTACTTCCCTATTGTCACCTATGGTGGAGAAACATGGACAATGAAAGAAAGGGACTGGAGCAGACTGCAAGCAGGGGAAATGAAATTTCTCAGAGCAGTTAAGGGAAAAACAAGAATGGACAGAGTAAGGAATGTAGAGATTAGAAAGGACCTCAAACAAGAAAGTATGAGAGAAGAAATTGAAAGAAAGAGATTAAGATGGTATGGGCATGTTAAGAGGATGCATGGGCAGAGACTCCCCAAAATTATGGAAGAACTAAAGATGGATGGGAAACGACCTAGAGGGCGCCCAAGAACACGGTGGAAAATGGGAGTGAGAGTATCTGTTGAAAGGAGAGGTGTGACCTGGCAGCAAGTGGAGGAAGAAAAGTGGTGGGAGGACCGAGCCAAATGGAGAGGACTCGTCAGCACCCAGACCCGGCAGTAGCTGGAGCGGGATTCGGATATAGACATTTCGTAGTCTTTTCTGTCATCTTATTTCCTCATTCTGTTTTTGCCAGCAGTTTCACTTTCTATTCACCGTCCCCTTTTTTACTGTAATCCAGTATACAATTTTATCCTGCCGATATATACTCAATAATACGTAACCCACTTCCAAACCATAACCAAAAAATTTTTTTCCGCTTTCAACACTACCGCTGCTATAAAATCCACCGTTTCCAGTTCACAAACAGTTCCTTTCAGCTATTAAACAACCTTTCGGCTAGTTTTAATAACTTTTGCTTTATTTCCATTTCCGTTTTTCTCACATCACCGATCATTTTTAGCCGCTTCCCACAGGTTTTAACGTCATTATTTCTTCTTCAGACAATTGTTAGCTTCATTTCCATAATCTGCCACCACCAAACCACTCCTTTTAATACATCCTCACGTAGTTTTTTCGAAATTTTCCCGTATTTTTCCACCCTTTAACGTGTTTTGGCGGCAACACAACCACCTAACCTTTATGCACATCATTATCTACCTACACAAGTTCACCACAGGATCAACATAGCCCAGCTCTAACCAACCCTTTTTCGCCTTTTTTCACACCAGATCTCCATTTGCTTTCTAGTTTTACCTTTATCTCTCCCCATATATTTTTATATTTATTTTCATTTTCATTTCAGCCTCGTGTTCCACTTTCCACCTTCTAGTACCATGTCACCCTCACAACACCTCCACAACGACCCCATTAAGTTTTATTTACATTCCCTCCGCAAACATCCCTTCGCCCTAGCCAGATTACACTCCCATATTTTATTTTCTCAGGCTTGTCTGACATTTGGCATCACCCCCAAAGGCCTCACACTTAAAGTTCCCATCTCTGGCTGCAACCCTTCTTTCCATCAGTCCCTATACCAGTTCCAAACCGAACAATCCATTGCCCTAACCCACCTAATCCTTCACCTACACATCCACTCAGCCAATCAACACACCCATCAACTCCTATCCTTAATAAAAGTCCTCAATCTTTCCTCTCCCACATCCACACCGGTTGTTCAGAGCATCCTCCTACAGGCCAACCGCAAATTAGAACAGCATGCCACCCTCCACCTTAAAAAACTATCCAATCTCCTGGTTTCCCACCTCCGGAAAGGCAACTCACTCACCCTTCACAACCTTTCCAGCAAACCTCAACCTCCTCTCATTGCACACAAACCCAGTCTCTCCCATCTACTCAATCTCCCACTTCCAGCTCCACTCCCTCCAAAACCTCAAAATTCCAATCAACACAATCTGGAACCACAACACCCCAATTCAGTAGTTAACCTTTCCTCCAAACCTCTCTCCCAACCCGAAACCTCTGTCCTACCCAAAGGCCTCACCTTCAGCCCCACTCCCAGATTTAACCAAACAGCCCTCGTCAAAGATTTATTGTCCTACACCCGTACTCTCTGCTGGAAATATCACTTTGCCACGAAGAAAAATGATCCTAATCCTACTCCCAATGATCCAACTCCCCAAGACACTATCCAAATTGAACCCTGCCTGGAACAGTTCCGTCCTCCGTCACAGCGGGACCCACCTCCTCTTCCTCAAAATCACCCTCTCCTAACCTTCCAGGAATTTCTGACTTCCAGCCTTGCCTCTCAATCCTTCTTAAAAAACCTTAATCCTACTCCCAACATCACCACTGCTGAAGCCCAGGCTATCTGTGATCTGAAGGCTGACCAATCCATCGTCATTCTTCCGGCGGACAAGGGTTCCACGACTGTGGTACTTGATCGTCGGGAGTATGTGACTGAGGGACTGCGTCAGCTTTCAGACAACACTACTTACAAAGTTTGCCAAGGTAATCCCATTCCTGATGTCCAGGCGGAGCTTCAAGGAATCCTCAGAGCCTTAGGCCCCCTACAAAACCTTTCACCTGACTCCATCAACCTCCTGACCCCACCAACAACCCGCACCCCTACCTTCTACCTTCTTCCTAAAATTCACAAACCCAATCATCCCGGCCGTCCCATTGTAGCTGGTTACCAAGCCCCCACAGAACGCATCTCTGCCTACGTAGATCAACACCTTCAACCCATTACATGCAGTCTCCCATCCTTCATCAAAGACACCAACCACTTTCTCGAATGCCTGGAATCCCTACCCAGTCTGTTACCCCCGGAAACCATCCTTGTAACCATTGATGCCATTTCCTTATACACAAATATTCCGCATGTCCAGGGCCTCGCTGCAATGGAGCACTTCCTTTCACGCCGATCACCTGCTGCCCTACCTAAAACCTCTTTCCTCATTACCTTAGCCAGCTTCATCCTGACCCACAACTTCTTCACTTTTGAAAGCCAGACATACCAACAATTAAAGGGAACAGCAATGGCTACCAGGATGGCCCCCTCGTACGTCAACCTATTCATGGGTCGCTTAGAGGAAGCCTTCTTGGTTACCCAGGCCTGCCAACCCAAAGTTTGGTACAGATTTATTGATGACATTTTCATGATCTGGACTTACAGTGAAGAAGAACTCCAGAATTTCCTCTCCAACCTCAACTCCTTTGGTTCCATCAGATTCACCTGGTCCTACTCTTAAATCCCATGCCACTTTCCTTGACGTTGACCTCCACCTGTCCAATGGCCAGCTTCACACGTCCGTCCACATCAAACCCACCAACAAGCAACAGTACCTCCATTATGACAGCTGCCACCCATTCCATATAAAGCGGTCCCTTCCCTACAGCCTAGGTCTTCGTGGCAAACGAATCTGCTCCAGTCCGGAATCCTTGAACCATTACACCAACCACCTGAAAACAGCTTTTGCATCCCGTAACTACCCTCCCGACCTGGTGCAGAAGCAAATAACCAGAGCCACTTCCTCATCTCCTCAAACCCGGAACCTTCCACAGAAGAACCCCAAAAGTGCCCCACTTGTGACAGGATACTTTCCGGGACTGGATCAGATTCTGAATGTGGCTCTCCAGCAGGGATACGACTTCCTCAAATCCTGCCCTGAAATGAGATCCATCCTTCATGAAATCCTCCCCACTCCACCAAGAGTGTCTTTCCGCCATCCACCTAACCTTCGTAACCTCTTAGTTCATCCCTATGAAATCCCCAAACCACCTTCCCTACCCTCTGGCTCCTACCCCTGTAACCGCCCCTAGTGTAAAACCTGTCCCATGCACCCTCCCACCACCACCTATTCCAGTCCTGTAACCCGGAAGGTGTACACGATCAAAGGCAGAGCCACGTGTGAAAGCACCCACGTGATTTACCAACTGACCTGCCTACACTGTGAAGCGTTCTATGTGGAAATGACCAGCAACAAACTGTCCATTCGCATGAATGGACACAGGCAGACAGTGTTTGTTGGTAATGAGGATCACCCTGTGGCTAAACATGCCTTGGTGCACGGCCAGCACATCTTGGCACAGTGTTACACCATCCAGGCTATCTGGATACTTCCCACTAACACCAACCTGTCAGAACTCCGGAGATGGGAACTTGCCCTTCAGCATATCCTCTCTTCTCGCTATCCGCCAGGCCTCAATCTCCGCTAATTTCTAATTTCAATTTGCCACCGCTCATACATCACCTGTCTTTCAACATCATCTTTGCCTCTACACTTCCGCCCCGACTGACATTTCTGCCCAAACTCTTTGCCTTTACAAATGTCTGCTTGTGTCTGTGTATATGCGGATCGATATGTGTGTGTGTGTGCGAGTGTATACCTGTCCTTTTTCCCCCTAAGGTAAGTCTTTCCGCTCCCGGGATTGGAATGACTCCTTACCCTCTCCCTTAAAACCCAAATCCTTTTGTCTTTCCCTCTCCTTCCCTCATTCCTGACGAGGAAACCGTTGGTTGCGAAAGCTAGAATTTTGTGTGTATGTTTGTGTTTGTTTGTGTGTCTATCGACCTGCCAGCGCTTTTTTTTGGTAAGTCTCATCATCTTTCTTTTTAGATATATTTTTCCCACGTGGAATGTTTCCCTCTATTATATTCATATCATTAATTATATATATATATAAAAAGAAAGATGATGAGACTTACCAAACAAAAACGCTGGCAGGTCGATATTCACACAAACATACACACAAAATTCAAAGCTTTCGCAACAAACGGTTGCTTCGTCAGGAAAGAGGGAAGGCGAGGGAAAGACGAAAGGATGTGGGTTTTAAGGGAGAGGGTAAGGAGTCATTCCAATCCCGGGAGCGGAAAGACTTACCTTAGGGGGAAAAAAGGACGGGTATACACTCGCGCGCGCACACACACACATATCCATCCCCATATACACAGACACAGACAGACATTTGTAAAGGCAAAGAGTTTGGGCAGAGATGTCAGTCGAGGCGGAAGTACAGAGACAAAGATGTTGTTGACAGACAGCTGAGGTATGAGCGGCGGAAAATTGAAATTAGAAATTAGTGGAGATTGAGGCCTGGTGGATAGCGAGAAGAGAGGATATGCTGAAGGGCAAATTCCCATCTCCGGAGTTCTGACAGGTTGGTGTTAGTGGGAAGTATCCAGATAACCCGGACGGTGTAACACTGTGCCAAGATGTGCTGGCCGTGCACCAAGGCATGTTTAACCACAGGGTGATCCTCATTACCAACAAACACTGCCTGTGTCCATTCATGCGAATGGACAGTTTGTTGCTGGTCATTCCCACATAGAAGGCTTCACAGTGTAGGCAGGTCAGTTGGTAAATCACGTGGGTGCTTTCACACGTGGCCCTGCCTTTGATCGTGTACGCCTTCCGGGTTACAGGACTGGAGTAGGTGGTGGTGGGAGGGTGCAAGGGACAAGTTTTACACTGGGGGCGGTTACAAGGGTAGGAGCCAAAGGGTAGGGAAGGTGGTTTGGGGATTTCATAGGGATGAACTAAGAGGTTACGAAGGTTAGGTGGACGGCGGAAAGACACTCTTGGTGAAGTGGGGAGGATTTCATGAAGGATGGATCTCATTTCAGGGCAGGATTTGAGGAAGTCGTATCCCTGCTGGAGAGCCACATTCAGAGTCTGATCCAGTCCCGGAAAGTATACTGTCACAAGTGGGGCACTTTTGGGGTTCTTCTGTGGGAGGTTCCGGGTTTGAGGAGATAAGGAAGTGGCTCTGGTTATTTGCTTCTGTACCAGGTCGGGAGGGTAGTTGCGGGATGCGAATGCTGTTTTCAGGTTGTTGGTGTAATGGTTCAAGGATTCCGGACTGGAGCAGATTCGTTTGCCACGAAGACCTAGGCTGTAGGGAAGGGACCGTTTGATGTGGAATGGGTGCCAGCTGTCATAATGGAGGTACTGTTGCTTGTTGGTGGGTTTGATGTGGACAGACGTGTGAAGCTGGCCATTGGACAGGTGGAGGTCAATGTGAAGGAAAGTGGCATGGGATTTAGAGTAGGACCAGGTGAATCTGATGGAACCAAAGCAGTTGAGGTTGGATAGGAAATTCTGGAGTTCTTCTTCACTGTGAGTCCAGATCATGAAGATGTCATCAATAAATCTGTACCAAACTTTGGGTTGGCAGGCCTGGGTAACCAAGAAGGCTTTCTCTAAGCAACCCATGAATAGGTTGGCGTACGAGGGGGCCATCCTGGTAGCCATTGCTGTTCCCTTTAATTGTTGGTATGTCTGGCCTTCGAAAGTGAAGAAGTTTTGGGTCAGGATGAAGCTGGCTAAGGTAATGAGGAAAGAGGATTTAGGTAGGCGTGAAAGGAAGTGCTCCATCGCAGTGAGGCCCTGGACATGCGGAATATTTGTGTATAAGGAAGTTGCATCAATGGTTACAAGGATGGTTTCCGGGGGTAATAGACTGGGTAGGGATTCCAGGCGTTCGAGAAAGTGGTTGGTGTCTTTGATGAAGGATGGGAGACTGCATGTAATGGGTTGAAGGTGTTGATCTACGTAGGCAGAGATGCGTTCTGTGGGGGCTTGGTAACCAGCTACAATGGGATGGCCGGGATGATAGGGTTTGTGAATTTTAGGAAGAAGGTAGAAGGTAGGGGTGCGGGGTGTTAGTGGGGTCAGGAGGTTGATGGAGTCAGGTGAAAGGTTTTGTAGGGGGCCTAAGGTTCTGAGGATTCCTTGAAGCTCCGCCTGGACATCAGGAATGGGATTACCTTGGCAAACTTTGTAAGTAGTGTTGTCTGAAAGCTGACGCAGTCCCTCAGCCACATACTCCCGACGATCAAGTACCTTGGTCGTGGAACCCTTGTCCTCCGGAAGAATGACGATGGATCGGTCACCCTTCAAATCACGGATAGCCTGGGCTTCAGCAGTGGTGATGTTGGGAGTAGGATTAAGGTTTTTTAAGAAGGATTGAGAGGCAAGGCTGGAAATTCCTGGAAGGTTTGGAGAGGGTGATTTTCAGGAAGAGGAGGTGGGTCCCGCTGTGGTGGAGGACGGAACTGTTCCAGGCAGGGTTCAATTTGGATAGTGTCTTGGGGAGTTGGATCATTAGGAGTAGGATTAGGATCATTTTTCTTCGTGGCAAAGTGATATTTCCAGCAGAGAGTATGGGTGTAGGACAGTAAATCTTTGACGAGGGCTGTTCGGTTGAATCTGGGAGTGGGGCTGAACTTGAGGCCTTTGGATAGGACAGAGGTTTCGGATTGGGAGAGAGGTTTGGAGGAAAGGTTAACTACTGAATTGGGGTGTTGTGGTTCCAGATTGTGTTGATTGGAATTTTGAGGTTTTGGAGGGAGTGGAGCTGGAAGTGGGAGATTGAGTAGATGGGAGAGACTGGGTTTGTGTGCAATGAGAGGAAGTTGAGGTGGAGGTTGGCATGCTGTTCTAATTTGCAGTTGGCCTGTAGGAGGATGCTCTGAACAGCCGGTGTGGATGTGGGAGAGGAAAGATTGAGGACTTTTATTAAGGATAGGAGTTGACGGGTGTGTTGATTGGCTGAGTTGATGTGTAGGTGAAGGATTAGGTGGGTGAGGGCAATGGATTGTTCAGTTTGGAACTGGTATAGGGCTGATTGAAAGAAGGGTTGCAGCCAGAGATGGAAACTTTAAGTGTGGGGCCTTTTAGGGGTGATGCCAAATGTCAGACAAGCCTGAGAAAATAAAATATGGGAGTGTAATCTGGCTAGGATGAAGGCATGTTTGCGGAGGGAATGTAAATAAAACTTAATGGGGTCGTTGTGGAGGTGTTGTGAGGGTGACATGGTATTAGAAGGTGGAAAGTGTAACATGAGGCTGAAATGAAAATAAATATAAAAATATATGGGGAGAGATAAAGGTGAACTAGAAAGCAAATGGAGATCTGGTGTGAAAAAAGGCGAAAAAGTGTTGGTTAGAGCTGGGCTATGTTGATCCAGTGGTGAACTTGTGTAGGTAGACAATGATGTGCATAAAGGTTAGGGGGTTGTGTTGCCACCAAAACACGTTAAACGGTGGAGAAATTGGGGAAAATTTTGAGAAAACTACGTGTAGATGTATTAAAAGGAATGGATTGGTGGTGGCAGATTATGGAAATGAGGCTAACAATTGTCTGATGAAGAAATAATGACGTCAAAACCTGTGGGAATCGGCTAAAAATGATCGGTGATGTGAGAAAAACGGAAATGGAAATAAAGCAAAAGTTATTAGAACTAGCCGAAAAGGTTGTTTAATAGGTGAAAGGAACTGTTTGTGAACTAGAAACGGTGAATTTTATTGCAGCGGTAGTGTTGAAAGCGGAAAAAAAATTTTTTTGGTTATGGTTTGGAAGTGGGTTACGTATTACGTATTATTGAGTATATATCGGCGGGATAAAATTGTATAGTAGATTACGGTAAAAAGGAGAAGGTGAATACAAAGTGAAACTACTGGCAAAAACAGAAGGAGGAAATAAGACGACAGAAAAGAAATGCAACAGTGACAATAACAAACGTAATTGTTGGGTTCAAATTAATGATATGAATATAATAGAGGGAAACATTCCACGTGGGAAAAATATATCTAAAAACAAAGATGATGAGACTTACCAAACAAAAGCGCTGGCAGGTCGATAGACACACAAACAAACACAAACATACACACAAAATTCAAGCTTTCGCAACAAACGGTTGCTTCATCAGGAAAGAGGGAAGGAGAGGGAAAGACGAAAGGATGTGGGTTTTAAGGGAGAGGGTAAGGAGTCATTCCAATCCCGGGAGCGGAAAGACTTACCTTAGGGGGAAAAAAGGACAGGTATACACTCGCGCACACACACACACATCCATCCGCATATACACAGACACAAGCAGACATTGCCCTTCAGCATATCCTCTCTTCTCGCTATCCGCCAGGCTTCAATCTCCGCTAATTTCTAATTTCAATTTGCCGCCGCTCATACCTTACCTGTCTGTCAACAACATCTTTGCCTCTGTACTTCCGTCTCGACTGACATCTCTGCCCAAACTCTTTGCCTTTACAAATGTCTGCTTGTGTCTGTGTATATGCGGATGGATATGTGTGTGTGTGCGAGTGTATACCTGTCCTTTTTCCCCCCTAAGGTAAGTCTTTCCGCTCCCGGGATTGGAATGACTCCTTACCCTCTCCCTTAAAAGCCACATCCTTTCGTCTTTCCCTCTCCTTCCCTTTTTCCTGACGAAGCAACCGTTTGTTGCGAAAGCTTGAATTTTGTGTGTATGTTTGTGTTTGTTTGTTTGTTTGTTTGTGTGTGTGTGTGTGTGTGTGTGTGTGTGTGTGTGTGTGTGTCTATCGACCTGCCAGCACTTTTGTTTGGTAAGTCTCATCATATATATATGACTCTTGTCTTTAAATATGTCTGCTTGTGTCTGTATATGTGTGGATGGATATGTGTGTGTGTGCGAGTGTATACCCGTCCTTTTTTCCCCCTAAGGTAAGTCTTTCCGCTCCCGGGACTGGAATGACTCCTTACCCTCTCCCTTAAAACCCACATCCTTTCGTCTTTCCCTCTCCTTCCCTCTTTCCTGATGAGGCAACAGTTTGTTGCGAAAGCTTGAATTTTGTGTGTATGTTTGTGTTCGTTTGTGTGTCTGTCGACCTGCCAGCACTTTCATTTGGTAAGTCACATCATCTTTGTATATATGTATATATATATATATATATATATATATATATATAGAGAGAGAGAGAGAGAGAGAGAGAGAGAGAGAGAAGACTGTACCAAGATATATTTCAAGTTTGACACACATGTAGAATACAAACTAATCACTACTAAAATGTTCCTCCTGACTGATCTGTCACAATTTAACACTACAAATTATTGCACTAATCAGGTTATCTGTGCAGACATTTAGAGCATGTTTAAGCTAACACTAATTAAAAAGAAGACATAACACAAATAATCATAAACAAAAGAGAAAGTCAACCATATTCTTATAACTAAATACTTCTACACTAGTACATTATCTCTACTGATCACACATCATCAATGTTCATTCATTTCCAAAAGAATGGAGTACCTTTTTACACATAACACATAGGACTATTAGTCATTTACTGTGGGAATATTTTCACATCCTTACGTGGATACAGTGCCCGTACTCTCCCTGATTGGGGATCTGCTTAGAGATAGCTACTATTTCCTTCTTGGACCAAGGAATGGAGTATGAGGCTCGACAGTAGGTTTTGTGAGGCTTCACCTAGATATTGTATTGATATCCCTTAATAATTCCTGATTGTTCTGAAAATACATCTGCATAGTCAGATAATAACTGTACCAAATCCTGCTGTTGCATTGAGTTCAAATTTTCGGACTGTGATACTTTGTTCACAAGTGTGTCCACATTTGCTTTTAATTGATCACCTTGTACATCTGGATAATAGAGATTTTGCCCTAGAGAATGATTGTCTAAATGTAGTATCCACTGATTCCTACATTTTGTGTTAATAGCATTACAATTAGGCACAGCTACCTCTTCAGATCTGAGCATGGACAATTCTATCCTCCTACCCGTGTTCATCAAACTTAATTTTCCCCGAGAAAGATCGATTACTGCGTCCCTTTCTCTCAAAAAATCTACCCCCATAATGCAGGCTACCTTTAAACCCTTTACTACCAGGAACGAGCACGCTATGGCTTCTCCCCCTATATACATCTCTACCTGCACTTGGAGTTTAATTATTTGTCGCTGTGCACTGATGGCTCCAGTGACTTTGCAATTGTTCACAGGAAAAGCCAGCATACGCTTTTCTTTCCCCAGTACTCTGATTAGGTCCATACTCATGACACTAACAGTAGCACCTGTATCTACGATTGCTTGCACATCAATATTTTTAATTTTGATCTCTATTATCGTTTGTACTTTTGTCTTTGTGCTCCTTTATGCACGTGGGTGGTTCAGCTATTAATTCATGTCCCATCTACACCCCGACATTATACCTGAGGATACAGATTTCTGATGTTTTGTTCTGTGTCGGGCTGCTCTCACTCCAAACCTCAGCCGACGATGGAGAGCGTATCTCGGCTGAATTTAGTTTGTTGGATTATTACTGGTGGATGGGTGTGGCTGCTTTATGTCGCTGACCTCCATTATGTGTAAGTCGTGTTGCGTCGGCTGCCACGGTTGCGCAATTGGCGCATTTTGTGGTGGCGGTCGGTTATTGTCATATCTTTCACTGTTTTGCCGGTCCTTACTGGGCCTCTGTTTCTGTGGCCAAGTTCGGTTTGCATCGTTATACGTATTGATGTTCCACGGCCCCCTGGTATTTTTCCATCTACTATTGCTTGGTGGGCCTGTTTCATATCGGTCATCGAACCTCATTTTCCGGTCATTGTTCACCGGCGGACTATTGCCGTTCCGGTCTCTACTTCTATTCCCATTTTGTACATAATCTTGTCTCCTATTGTTACCTCCGCCGTTTCCATTATTTGGTGGAGGCGTGTTATTTCGACCATTTCTGTAACCGTTTCCGTTACTTCTAGCCTGTCCAGAGGCTGCCTTAACATCCTCTTGAATCAGGTCAATTGAGTCCAGAACAGACAAGAAATGTTCCAGGTCATTCTCTGGTACGTGTATAAGTTTTTCCTTTACGTGTATCGGCAAGTGTGATTTCAAAAATCTGATCAAATCCCGGGATGAAATCTGCTCGTCCCAGTAACGGGTCTTATTAATGTATTTCTCAAAATATTTTTGCAAATTGCCTAATCGTGGAGAATACGGCTCTGGATTATATACCTCTTTCCGTAATCTCTCCTGAATACATGTTGACCAATATATGGCCAAGAATGCCTTTTCAAATTGCTCATATGTGTCGCAACTGTCAGCTGCTTCGGTTGCCCATAATGCAGCATCTCTTTGTATGTAAGACATAACGTACTGTATTTTCTGTGTATGACTCCAAACACTAGGCAAAAGTTTCTAAATCCCTTGATAAATACTACAGGGGGAACAGATTTCTTCTCCGTTGTAAAGATCTGAAACTGTCGGTTTTTAATCAGGCTTTCTTCAATCACTATTTTCAAGTGACATTTGTTTGTTTCGCTAACATTGGTTGACAGGTTCTGTCTTGCAGTCGCAATTTTTCACTGCTGTATTTATATGCCTATCATTGTTGGACCTGGCTGGCATCACACACGCCTGTGCGTCGCCGTGCAACAAGCTGTTTTCCAGCTCCGCAAGACGACGGTTGACATTCCGCTGCCACAGCGGAATGTCAGTGTGCACCGCCCTTCTTAGGTCCTGCACTTCCGCACTCGAGCCCAAGTCTTTGGCCTCAATCGCGGCGTGCACCTTCTCGTCTATTGTTTGATTAAGGTTGGTGGCTTTTGCCTCTAACCAGTTCCTAAATTCCTTTTCAATTTTGTTCGCCTGTTCGGACATTTTCTGCTCTATTGCTTGACTTGTGTCAATTTCTAATTTTTCCATCCTGTTAGCCAGTACATTGATTTCATCTACGATACTGGCGTTAGCCATCTGGATATTATCTACTCTTTCGCTCAGTTCTTGCACCGCTTTGGGTATGGTTTCATAGTTTTGTCTCAAACTAACAATCTCACTTTGCATAGCTTCCAAAGATTGCATTAACTGCAAGTCTCTCTCATGCTGGCGGCAATCACGCTCTGCTTGTTTAGCATCATGTTCTCTATCGCGTTCTGCTTGCATACGTGCAAATTCAGCTATCAATCTCTGGTCACGCTTTGCTTGTTCATGCCCAAATGTAGCTTGGAAATTGAGCATGCACTCGAACATACCTCTTAATGATTGCACTTCTGACACCTCACCACTCTCTGGTCCGTGTCTAGTGCGTGTGGGTGGCACAGTATTTCTACTTTCAACTGAATCACTGGTTGGCAGTGGCAACATTTCTTGCCCTTCTGCCCCCAGATTCTCACATTGTACTTCCTGAACTACGCCACTAACATTACTTTGTGCCCCACTTTCTAACTCGGTATCACTGCTTGCTAACTGTTGTTCATTATCCATGTTTATATTTTTCTGATTACACAATCTAACCAGTCAACAAAAGAAACAAAATCTGAACTAAATATACTAACACTCAGGTTTCACTGACATAATCACACAAAAAATGGTCATTTGTTGAAACACACTTATTATATACTACGATGACTAACTACTCAAATGTCCTGTTATTTAAAAAAAAAAACACACTAACAACAAGCACACCACTAATGATCCGAGAACACCGCACTGAGGCGGCTTTACTACCCACAGGACAACTACACTGTAGCTTTACCTTTTGGTGATCTATCTTGGGTGCAGCTGCCCCCTGGTATTGTGGTAGGTAATTAATTTTTTGATATAATGAGCTCTCTTTTTCAGCTTGCCTCTGGGTATATAGTGTTCTCATGCAAAAAATCATATACAGGTATTACCAAACAATATTGGTTAGGCAATACATACAATACATGAAAAAATTATTAATTGTTCTCCAACAAAGTTCGACAAAAATAATTCCCTAATTATCTCATGGGTATTTTGTGGCCACTGCTTATTCGGCCCCGCATTGTTGAGTGCCAGTTTGATGAATATAAAAAAATATTTATTATGTAAAAAATGAATGGATGAAAATGGGGAAGAAATGGCTTTAAATATTTTTGTTATTTACTCTTTCAGTACGAACTTTGTTGTAGAACCCTTATTTTTTATGTGTGATAGTAAAAATTCATTTAGACAGAATTAAGCACATTTAAAATTACGTTAACTTTAACGACCCTCTCATGCGGATAAATTCAAACTAACTGATTAATAACATTTATGACTTTGAAAATTATTTAAATTAAATTTTTTTACGTATTTCAGCCTTGGCACATACTTTCTAGATGCAGTGGGTTTTTAAATATCTACTGAATTCTTTCCCGGCGTTAGCTATGGAACACAAGACTGTCTCTGTTAGCATAAAATGGTTAAATAATGCCAAGCTGACCTGAACGTTTAATTATCATTGACAAAACACACTTCACTATACGTTTAAGTTATTTGCTTTAGAAACTGAAAGAACCAACAGATTAACTACTTCAATGTTAATTATCTGCCTATGAATGCACAAATGTAAAACCAGTAATAAATTCAGTCAGCCTCAGGATTGCTGTAAAAGAAAAATATTTCGTAATTCACTGTTAATTTTACCTGCTCCCGATTTACGGGTTTGGTTAATTTTATAGCGGAACAATTTTTTAAATGTGCCGCTGCTGCAAATCGTTCGGTCATGGCATAGCTCAGAAACACCAACGATAATCGCTAAAAATGCTAAAAATTCTTTAAAGAAATATTATAGATGACATGGGCAAGCTAATTTACATTAGTAATACACAATTTTGATAAATTGTAATGTATTTAGACCATAACAATAATTAAAATTACACACCTTTATAATTTCTCCTCTAATGGCGGCTAAATATAGATACAGACAGAAGTTTTAGGCCGCACCTCCAAATCGAAGCAAAGTTGGTCCATTGTAATATGAGACACAATTTAGGTCGAATGAATGACGATACAGCTACAGTAGTTTGGTTCGAGTCGAAAGCTTAGCAGTTAAGCTTTACCAGGTAGCCATTGCTTTGCATCAGGCGCTCCGTCCGTATTTATACGGATACCCTTCCTTTTTCACGTACTTCGTCTGGTTTGAATCGATTGCTTATTTTGCTTTGATCTGATAAGTGCCGTTTTCTATGTTATAGGTGTTTACGTCAGTCACTCGAAGCTGAAAATGCATTACTATACTGTGTCATGCATTGTTTGTCGCATTCTGATAGTGCGTGTTTACGGCCTGTCGCTGCTCGCGGCACGGCTTGCTTTTGTCAGCGCTACCGCCGCCTACAATTTAAAAAAGAGAGGAATCGTCTCATTAGCGAAACAATGGCAAGAGACTGCTATTTGTTGTTACTTACACTGCTGCTTTCTTTGATAATGATCAACAAGAACCAAATAACAGACTGCGTATGATAGAACATGTTCTGAACGAGAGTTTGGCGAAAATTTTTCTCCGTTTGAAAATCTTTGCGGCCGCTTCTTTAGTACATCAAATTCTGCACAGAAATTAGTCATCTTAGATTTAAAAATTTAGTCAGTTGCCGTGCTTCATTTCTGACTGTATCACTATTAGGCATAAGAGTAATACGATATAAACATGACACGATACGTATATTCTTCCGCGTTTGCTGTTGTCTCATTCTAGTTTCGTAGTTTATTTGGCAGACAGGTTAAATGAGATAGAAGCAAACACGAAAGAATACATGGCAAAATGTTTATATTCGTATTATTCTTATGGTGAAGAGAATACTGCATGTGATTCACATTTCATCAGGTTCCTATTAGCAACCATCTCTTCTCACAGATAGGAAAAAATTCAGAACGTAGAGTTGGCCATATTGACAAAAATCCCAGTATAACCAGTTGGATTTTCGTAGTACATTGAAATTCGAAGATGAACAATACGGAATTTGTATTTACTTCGTTGGATTATGTATGAAAAAGCAGTGGTCGAAACTCGGGCGGAGAAAAAAAGCTCGTCTTCCAATTTTTTTTTTTTTTTTTTTTTTTTTTTTAATTTTATTTACTGACGCAGAGGTTCTGACGCCAGTATTTGTCTTTGTGCCTACAAAGGATGCCTGTGTAGCGCTACATATATTCGACGGCAGAAATTAGTTGTGGCGGCACCTATCAACATTTTTCAGAACTTCCGCTTGATTTGCACTCGATTCTAAGCCGCAGGCGGTTTTTTGGATTACAAAAACCGGAAAAAAAGTGCGGCTTAGATTCGAGTAAATACGGTAGTCAAATTTTGGAAGAGAGGAATAGGAAACTACAGCAATGAAAACAACTATCTTGCTGTGGAAGAGTTCTATGTTCTACAGACGCAAACTGCAGTACTGGTAACTTGCCTCTGGATTGGGCACTGCTTGTGACAAATGAATGCTTTTTCTGGCTCCATTTGTGAGTGTAGCTTGATACGGTACAACCATCTCTTTATTGTCTTTTTAAAGAGTACAGGGAGGGAGCCAGATATGAGACACACTTTTGTAAACCCATTTTAAACACCTAGAAGTAAATGCAGTTATATTTTGTATCATGGTAATAATACGTTGCATTATTTAATTTTACCGTACATTTATCATATTCACAATAATAAACACTCTTTCAATGTAATTATTTAATTTTACCATACATTTATCATATTCACAATAATAAACACTCTTTCAAAGTAATTATTAAATCTTCACAAACTATACATTTCATAGAAATAAGGTAGAGACTTCCTAATATGAGGTGGTGGTAATAATTTTACTTACTACTATATAGTGAAATATTCATACAGTTTTTGCAGACTCGTTGATTTCTGTTGTTCTTCACTCATTTCACACTACTCACATTTATCTTAATGACATTGCTGGCAAACAAAATTGCCTTCTGTGACACCGCAATCTTCATGAGCCTAGTGATACAATTTCGTGCACTGTGCCCATTGTTCCCCGTGTTGTCGCCAAAAAATCGCCCTGTATAAAATAGACACTATGCGTCATCACCACTGCTGTCTGAATCACCGCTCTCATCAAGATGACATTGGATGCTGATTCACTAGGTGATTCTTCTGCTTTAGATCAGTGTTTCAATGATGTCCAGTCTTCTCGCTGAATAACCTTTTTTCTGCTTTATTCTTAGCTGCAGCTGTTGATTTCTTATTCTTATATTCTTATAATTGTTTCACACAAGATGATGATGTTATTAACTCAGGGGAGCACAAGTGTGATGTAGACCTATTTGAATGGCCGGATCACAGGTGGCTTTGTGATCTGTGAAGAAGTCTGATGTCTGTGGAGTGGAGTGCTTGACCAGCATCACAATCACTAATTTTATTTTTGGTTTTGGCATCTCCTTCTTGAGGAGGGTCAGCATGGTGATTAACTGAAAATTCATGCTGTCTAAAGATGCTTCTGTTGCACAGGATGAGACTTATTTTTGTGAAGGCATTCACATACGCTTTCATTGTAGACATAGTCCTCGAAAGATATCAGCTTCTATGATTTGTTAGATTGTTTTTTATAAGTACTGTGTACTGATTGATTTGAATTTGGAGAAACATTTATTAACTTATGAACAAAATACTGCCCTAACAGAAAGGTCCACAAAACATGTCAATTTCAATCATAGGACCAGTCAGAGTAATCCCCATTTATGGTAATTTAATAAAATTAAAATAAACACAGTTGTCAATATTTTACTATCAAATGGTAAAATACTGTTATCTTCATGGTATTATTGTATCAGTTATGTAAAACAAACTGCAAGAGAACGAGTTCCCCCAATATGACACTGGTATCTTAATATGCAACACTATCGCATATGGTAACAACGTTTGTTAGAAAATGAACCTAACTGTCAATAATTATAAGTAATTCCATCAGAAATAACAACAAAAAGGAGTACAGTAATGTCCACTCACTTTTAAGCAGAAATATTTACTTAGCACCAGCGTCACAAAAACCTCCAAACACTATACATTTTACAACAGCTTCTACATACTCTGTCTCAGCAATGGTGTCCTATAGTCTTAGACATGCTTGAGATGTTTAGGAAACTCTTTTTCAGAGTTTAGCACCTACCATGAGCACAGTCGAGGTGTCTCACATTAGGAAACTGTTGTACAATAAGCGCCTTTCCTGTACACCCAGTTTCTACTAAGAAGACAGTCTGTCATTTGGGTAGGGTTACTGTTTATGTTTTGGGCAGTAACACATGGTGTGCCAAGTGCTTACTAAATGTTTGGCCATCTTCTCAGCTTTTACATCTACATCTGCATCAGCATGATTATTCTGCAAATCACAATTGAGTGCCTGGCAGAAAATTCATCAAACCACCTTCTTCAAGCTATTTCGTATCATTCCTCTCTTGAACTGTGTGTGGGAAAAATGAACAAATCTTTTTGTGCAAGTTCTGATTTCTCTTATTTTATTATGTTAATCATTTCTCCCAGTGTAGGTGGGTACCAACAAAATATTTTCACACTCTGAGGAGAAATTTGGTAATTGACATTTCATGAGAAGATGGTGCCACAATAGAAAATGTCTTTCCATGATTACCACCCCAATTCGCATATCATAGCCATGGCACACTCTTCCTTATTTTGTGATAATATAAAACTAACTGCACTTCTTTGAATTTTTTCCATATCTTCTTTCAGTTCTGTCTGATGCGGATCCCACATTGCAGAGTAAAACTCCACAAGCGGGTGGACAAGTGTAGTGTAAGCTGTCTCTTCAGTAGATCTGTTGCACTTTCTAAGCATTCTGCCAGTAAAGCACAGTCTTTGGTTTGCTTTACCCACAACTTTATCTACATGATGATTCCAATTTCAGTTATTTGTAATTGTAATCCCTAAGTATTTAGTTGAATTTACAGCCTTCAGATTTGTGTGATTTGTTGTGTATCCAAAATTTAGCGGATCCTTTTTAGTACTTACATGGATGATGTCACACTTTTCATTATTTAAAGTCAATTTCCATTTTTTACACCATGTACATTTCTCGTATAAATCATTTTGCCATTGGTTTTGATCATCTGATGGCTTTACGAGACAGTAAATGACTGCATCATATGCAAACAATCAAAGAGGGCTGCTCAGACTGTCTCCTATATAATTTATTTAGATCAGGAACAGCAGAGGGCGTGTAACACTATTTTGGGAAATGGGCAGATATTACTTCTGTTTTACTTGATGACTTCCCGTCATTCTGTTATTGTGAATTGTGATCTTTCTACAGAAAAATTGTGAATCCAGTCGCACAATTGAGACAGTACTCTACAGGCAAGTAATTTGAACGCACACAGTATTTGGTGAGAATACATAGTGTGGTCATCAAAGTAATTTTCAATAAGCTTCCAGTATCAGTTTATGTATTAAGATATGTTTATAGGCTTTGAGTTATTTTAATTTACTATGACTATTCTGCAGAAACATGACTATCCATATACAAATTACTGAAGCTTTTAATTATAGGTGGTGTTTTGGCTTCCAATTATCCAAAGTTTTGATTTTAGGATTTAGTGACCCATTACTGTTTATCTAAAGGTTACAGTGTGCCATAAGGAGTGGTAAGGTACATGATAGGAACAATCATTCAAAGCAAAAATGTCTTGTAAACATGAGCTCTAAAATGCATATCTTAAAAGCTGCAAGATGTGATCAAAAAGTAATGGAAATTTTTGTTTTTGTTAAAGAATCTTTATTTATTCATCATCATCACCACCATCATCATCAAGATCAACTTTGTCCCTTTCAAAGTATACCCTTTTAGATGTACTACACTTGTGCCTGTACTTTTTCCAATCTCAGAAGAACTTCTGGAACTCACATTTGAATACGGTGTTCATTTCCTTCATCAGGTCTGTTTTTATCTCATAAGTGGTGGCAAAACTATGTCCTTTCATAGTTCTCTTCAGCCTTGGAAATAGAAAGAAGTCGCAGGGGTCCATGTCCGGCAAATATGGTGGCTGCAACATAAAGGTTTTGCTTTTTCCAAAAAAGTCACCAATAAGAACTGAGGTGTGAGTGTGAACATTATTGTGAAGCAATTCCCGTGAGTGGTTTTGCACAATTCTGATATTTTCTTCAGATTGCTTCACACAAATGACGTTTGGCTTCCAGGCAGTTTTCCTTATTGACTGTACAACCATAAGGCAGGAACTCGTGATCAACTATCCATGCCCAAAACATTTGAAAAAATTGTTTGGCATAATCCAAAGGATATTCCGATATAATCAGTAATCTCTTTGATGGTGATTCGGTGTTCCCCAGAACAGTTTACTTAATCCACACTGTCGTAAGCAATTGATGTACTACGATGTCCACGGCTGTCATCATCTCCATCTTCTTGACCCTCTTTTAAAAGTTTACACCACTTGTAAACTCACATCTTATTCATAGTAGATTTACCAGATGCCACAGTCAACATTTCGAATGTGGTGCTGCACTTTATTCCATTTTTCAAGCAAAATTACATGCAAATTCTTTGATCTATCTTTTTCGAAAGTAAAAATTCACTGAGCACTCAAAAAATATCTATAACCTTTTTGGCTATCAGCAGTAAACTAAATACTTTAAAAAAAATGAAAATTCAAACATTAATCAGGAATGTGTACCAACAAGATAATTTCCTTTTTTTGAAAATCGGGTTTACAATGACCACAAGATTAAAAAAGTACTGTTACTTTTTTATCACACTTCGTATGCGCAATTCACCTTTGATGCTGTGGAACAAATCTCATCTACTGCAAGCTCTTCGCTCTCCACTGTGTTTTGAGAGGTGGTAGTATGGTGTATAGAAGAGTATGTGGTAGGGAAGAGGCAGCAAGAGAGGAAGAGATTTCACATCCTGAAGGGGAGCACATACACTGGCATTAAGAAGGAAGCACTGGATCGTGTGAAGTGGAGATGCAAAGAACCTGCTAATATAGCAGAAAACTGATGATGATGATGATGATGATGAGTATGGACCGAAACAAGAAGAAAATGTCCAGTAAACAGGGCTTTATAGTGTGTACCTTAAGGTATCCAAAGATGTGGAGGAGAAAGGGGTTACAACCTTGATCAACTATATAGTGATGATGATATGGGCTTACATTTTAAAATGTTACCCTTCAAAACATTACTTTCACAAAAATACAGGTGTGCCCCAGGTGCTTAAAAGAATAAAGAGCAGTTGACTTTAATAGCATGTGATAAATCTGTTATACCAACAGCACTGGAAAAAAATTGATCCTGAAAATACCCAGTCTACTACAAAAATATTCAAAGCACATGGAGTACATAGAGCTCCTTCATGATTTGTTTCACAAAGAGTTTGTCCTAAGAGTTGAAAAATATCTCATGAAAGCTCTTTCTTTTTTGGACAGTGCCTTTACTCACCTAGTGGAAACTCAGTTGAAAAATGGAAAATATTTGTGAAGTTTGCTACCACTCGGTGTTAAAAGCCTAATCCAGTATGTGAGACAATAAAATATGTGATTTTATCATAGACTGTTCCTTCAAAAAGTGCCTCTGAATCACAATGATGATGCATCTGTGCAAGAACATATACCTCCAATATCAAGAATGCTATTGACTGCTTGGAGTACAGTTTGAGAAAATTCCATAAAATTATCATGGAATAACTTGTGCAGAATAATGATGATCATTCTGAGGATCTGGCAGCAGGTGGAAAACCCATTTTCAAATTTAGCAAACTATATTCCCAAACTTAAAAGATGCTGCTCACAAAGATGCCAATGCCTGGACTCAGGTACAGGAGTCCTACTTAATGATGAGCTGGTAGAGACGGCTAAGAAAACTGTTGATGGCAAAACCCTGGAAGACAAGGAGTCTTGATCATGATGAAAGTCTGCAGAGGAACTTATTTCTTCAACAAAAGGTTTTGAAGCACTTGAAACTGCTTTGTAATTAGGAGAGCAGTATCTTCAGCCTTCATTTGTGTACAAAAACTATGAAATGAAATGGTTTTGCACATTCTGCCACCCCCTCCCCTCCCACTCCCCTGCCCACCCACAAATAATAGAGCACCAAGTTTTTAACTCAAAATAATTTTGTAATTTAAATCATCAAGGTCTTTAATCTACCATAATTATGTTTTTTAACACTTTGAAGACAGCTACTTAGAAGAATATTGGGCTTAAAAACCAGCCATTTGTGCCGTTATTTAAAGTGTTACTGGCATGTATGTAATTGATATTTATTAAAAAGTAGTACATAGTAAAAAAAGAATACACTTCAACAGTTATTTTTCATGTTTACTTTAGTTCTTTGATAGGTTACAAATTTTAAAATGATGATGACAGAAAGTATAATTACCCTTCTGGGAAAAAAATAAAAATCGCAAGGTGAGTTACTATGAAATTTCTTCCTCTTGAGCTTCCAAAATTTCTTTCTCACCCAATGAATGTGATATATTTGTAAGAAAATTACAGCTGACTGCAAAACCTAACAAGTTCACACACGAAATTACGTTAGTGCAATTACATATTGGCTCAACCATTTGTGACAGCAGCTGTTCAAGTTCACTGATGTTTCTTTTAAAATAATTCTAGAATATGCCAACAGAAGGCAGCACCTGTCAAGGGCAGGTAGCAAGATGCCCGTACATTATTCTCATACGTTATGAGTTCAGTTTTTCAAGCAATAGGTGGCTTGCGTCCAGAAAATAGCGACCTGAGTGGGTGTGGTCTTTCAGACACAGCATTGTGCCCAAGTTATGTTCAAGTGTGGCCACCAAAGTGTTACTCTTGCTTATAATGTTGTATGTCTGTGTGTATGCATCAGTAGTTCATTATATAATTTAACAACTTATCTTTAGAACTATTTTTACTTGTTTGCAGCAGCTATTTATAGTGCTGCCTGAATCATTTGACTTTCTTTTGTAGATATTGAGATTTTTTAAACAGTTATTTGGAAATAAAAAAAATGTAATCTGTTGAATTCTAGGATGCACATCCAAAAGGTGAGATATTCCTTGGGCATATGTTAGATGGCTATAGTGTGAGAGTAGGTGTTCCACCAGGTGCGAAGGACCTGAAATTTTCGTTCACCTTACGAACACCAGAACGAGCATATCATCTGTCTGCAGAAACTGAGGATGACAGAGATGAATGGATACAAGTTATAACGAAGGTCTTGGAAAGGCACATGACTCCTCAAGATAGCTCAGGTATTATGCAATAATAGTTTAATTTAAATTTAATTGGCAAAATAAATTGTTCAATGCTGAAGTATTACAGCATGCACAGTCTTCAGTGTGTTTTTTTTAAAGTAAAATCCAAAATGCTTAATACTTTGTGTGATGCCTGCCTGCTTTATTTCATTGTTGATTGTCCTTGGTGTCGACGTACTGTGTTGCTATACTGGCTGAAAAATGGGGGGGATGATGGTAAGTTCAACATTGACTAGTTTGAATGATGTAGCCAACAGGTGCACATTTGCATTTCACAGTTCTTTACTTTCACTGTTCCCAACCCCCAATAATACACAATTATTTGGCCAGCACACTATTGTTTAACTTCCGATAAGCCTCATTAATAGTTTGCAGGCAAACATCAACATACTGCTACAATAGCTTACTGTTGAACATCTACGAGCAGTGAAAGCCTAAACACACATTACTCAGTTCTTCAAGAATAAAAAGGTATGTATGGAACAGACACTGTCATTGTTTTAATACACAGCCCAATTGTGTTACACTTATTTCACAGTTAAGTGGATGCCTTGTTGTTGTTCTAACCATTACAGGTTTCTCCTCTGAAATTCGGCCATAGACTAACAGTCTTGGGACCAAAAATTGGGACCTTATATATTCTCACAATAATAGGAACTGAAACTACACATTGTTTGATGTTAAAGTTACAGAAATTACAATTAAAACTTAACTCATTAAATTAACTGAATACATAAAAAAAATTTCATCTTATTAACAGTTTCTTCTACTACAAGAGTTAGACCGAATTATTTGTTTAAATGATTAAATTAACAGATATCGTTATGCAATGAACACTTTTGACAAAACTGTTAATTACTTTGGAATTAATTAAGAGCTAGTGTTATTATCATGTTTTCAAATTGAGCTAAATAGATCCTTTAAGAATACTATTGGTGCTTCTTCCACATGTTTATAATTATTACAGAATTTATATTTGTTTATGAGTCAACAATAGAATTTAAGTTACGAAACAATTACTGATTTCACCTTGTTACAAAAGATACTAACTACGAATAGTCAAAATAAATTAGAAAATCAATTACATACAAAATTAGACCCGGTGTTATACTCTTTAAAACTGATGGCCATCTTTCTCTTTTATGAAAATGCAGATTATACTCACATATGTTAATGGTAATTAGTTAAAAAAGAAAAAATGAATTTTACGGAGGTAAATGGCAAAACAAGAGAGGAAGTAAAAAATATCCCAGCTTGCTTCGCCACATTGGAGAATATTGATAGCATTTGAGAATATTGATAGCATTTAAATTTCATGGACTGACATATTTCACCCTACATGTGAATGACATATTGCAAGAAGAATGAGTTAGAGTTATTTATTTAAGTAGCGCCTACATTTGGGACATACAGTGTGCTGCTGTCTGCACTCACATTTTGATTGATATTTGAGTATAGAATGATGATAATTTTGATTTATTTGCGGAAGCTGTGGACAACTGTTATTAGTAGCTCAAAATTCATGGCTGCTTTGTCATAATTATTTTCTTTAATAGTATATCATTGTTCATCAACAAGTCTGATTTGTAGAAGAGAGTATGATGCAGACAGACTGACAGGGTTAAGATATACGGGTATGAAGTGTAGTTTATAAGACCATCGTCTGAAGAATATAGTAAGGCACGGTGGGGCACTAGTTACTTCTGCTGTGAAGTAGTACTATTTCAGTACTCTGTTCCTGTCTGACTCAGTTATTTTGTTTCTATTCATTAATAGTTAAGTAGTTTTCTCCCATGAATAATTTGTCTCAGTTGTCTGTCCATTCTTAGGTCTCCTGTCAGTATATTTTAGCTATCTTTGTGTTTACTATTTCCTGTACCAATGTACTGTCTTTTTCCCATATTTTTTGATTCATTTTTCATTTAATAGTCTTTATCGTCATCTGTGTAGCCCTCTATATTTCATTGTTCTGTCGTCTATCTCTCCCCCTCCTGCAAACTATATTTCTTTCAGGATTTTTCTTGTCGTTGTCCACTGTTTTGCTGGACTGCTATCATTATTTAGCCATTTATTGATTGGGATTTCTATTACGTATCATATTTTGCATTTTCAGAACTTAACTCTTGCTCTTCGAAAACTATTTGTCATTTGGCATCTCCCTATGGGTGTAGTAGTGAAAGTGAATATCTAAAAATGCATTCCCACAAGCCACTTACACACTTACAAACATAGCAATCTTCTACCTTAACCTACCTTGTTCTCAATTTGTATGGGTGTTATCCAGAACTGAAAGATAAAAGGCACAGGAAATATTCCTGGAAAACTACTATTTTCATATTAACTGGTATGTGTTAGAACATATTACATATATATTTTTTCAATGTAATCACCCCAGCTATTCTTAGATTTTGTGAGCTTGGATGTGAGCTTTTCCTTTCAGCGCTTATCATACTGAAAAAGAGAAAATGCCAGTGCTGCCTTCGCTAATAATACATCATACTTACAAAATCTTGCAGTCTTTTTGGGAAGTGGATTTTACATTACAACATTATACATTGAGCAAACAGTAATAGAAACCAAGGCAACATTTGAGAAAGAAATGAAAATTCTTTTCTTTCATTTTTATTACACTCAGATCTTTTCTTTTTTGCTGTTTAATACACATATTTGATCAGGCTCTTATCATGCAGACAAACTTCCATACATATAAGGGGCAGTCAAATGAAAACAAGACAAATGGAAGAAAATTAAGTAAATGGTTTATTATTTAAAAAAATAATCACAATATCTGTTAATACATTTATCCCACTGTGAGACAAGATGGTCGATGCCTTCATGGAAAATTTTTGCTATTGCCTATGGAACAGTGATTGAACTCAGGCATGCACCTCTTCGTCCGAAGCAAATCAGTTGCCACAAATATCTTTCTTTAGGGCTCCAAAAATAGATCACTTGGGGAGAGAGCAGGACCATATGGGGGATGTGGGCCCAACTCACATGTTGCCGAGGTAGTTTGAGTACAGCTCTTTCAGAAGCATTTTTCATGTGCTATTGCTAACCTACATTTTATATCTCTCTACTTCACCTATCCTCAGTTATTTTGCTACTCAGATACCAAAATTTGCCTACTACTTTTAGTATCTGATTCCCCTCAGCATCGGCTGATTTAATTCGACTACATTCCATTATATTTAATTTACATTTGTTGTTATTAATCTTATAACATCTTTTCAAGCCAGAATCCATTCTTTTCAACTGCATTTTTGCTGTATGTGACAGAATTATAGTGTCAACATCAAACCTCAAAGGCTATACTACTTCTCCCTGAATTTTAATTCCTTTTTCAAATTTCCCCTTGGTTTCTGTTACTGCTTGCTCAATGTACAACATTGTAATACAATATTCCTAAAAGAATTGCAAGATCTTGTAACTATGATACAAACAGAAACATGTCTCTGTTTGTTTGAATTTCAGCATTTAATTTAATGATGATCATCATAGGGTAACAAGAACTGGTTCTTCAGCTTAATTTGTTTGAGACATCCACTTAAAAGAATTTACATTTTTATTTTGATGTATTTCCAATACAATTCACCCTTCAGTGCTTTAACATTATTTGATCCGATAAGTAAAGTAATAGTAACATAATACACCCATTTAAAGATTTGTTTATATATTATTTGTATTTTGGTGATATTTATATAGTTCAAGAGAGTGATCAGAAGCACACATAATTAATAATGAAAATAATAGCTTACGGAGTTATGTGTGATGAAGTGCATAAAGTGATTCAAGGTGTCTGGAGATAACTGTGTGTCAATAGAAATAATAAAGGTAAAGTTGTCCTCCTCCTAGTGCTTAACTTGCTTAAATAGACATGTTCGTATTGGAAGTGGTATGGCATAGCCCTTGTCCAACCTTTGCACTGAATTACCCAGACTGTTGAGAGAAGGAACTGCTGTTTCATGTTAACTCCCAGTGCAACCATTTTTCACATGTACCAGTCACTGCTAGAGTTGTAAGAAGTGATAAGTGATTGAAAATAACTAGAACCAACTGAGGATTGAACCCGGACTTCCAGATTTGTAGCCAGACACTTACTCATCAAGCCACACAGAAATAAAAGCTGTAGTGAATGTAAACAAAATTAAACTTAAAAAATTATTCACAGAATGTTTTTGAAGGAAGACAATCCCTCAAAACTGGCACAATGGTGTATTTATTCTTCTTCACAAAAAAGAGACAGACTATATATAAGAAAACTATACACCTTTGGACCTAAAATTACTGCCAACCATTGAGAGAGAAAGAGAGAGAGAGAGAGAGAGAGAGATCCTTCCTGGTGTTAAAAATGGATACAGCACAGTGGATATAAACGAAGTTTTGGAATGGAGCAATTTGTGCGAATTACCACTCAACGCGGGTTGTGTAAATTTCAGAAAAGTTTTTAACACATCAAAAAGAAATGGTACAAATTAACAATTACCCTGTAGAGCCAGTTTATCAGTTTCGATAATAGAATACTTCACGACAACTACAGGAAGGGGAGCAGAAGAAATAAAGAAGATTAAAAATAGCTTGCGTTGATGTCTATAAATGAAACATAATTTTGAAAACTAATTTTCTAATATGCCTGGTATGGAAAGCTTAGTCTGTATAGAAAAATCGTTCAAAAGCTAGAGACAGACATTTTGGGAATTACAAGTATTGACAGGAAAACAAATAAATGGATTGGAGATCAGAATTACAAGTATTGACAGGAAAACAAATAAATGGATTGGAGATCAGAAATAACTCAGCAAAATAAATAAATTATGACTGTTATCAAGTTATAATGCTGAATGACAGAATATTCAATTAGGCAATTGATGGTAGATGCACCAAGGTAGTTCTTTACTGTATACCAAGATACAAGAAAAGACCAAATGGTAGGTGTATAGGAGACATTTATTCAGCAGTGGATCTCAAATGAGAGATGGTGGACATCATCATCTGTTTAATACATGGACAAACATTAGCTGTACAATTTTCTGCATGCTCAACATGTTTAAACTGAATTCTATGTATCATACTCAGTGCATTATATAATATTTGATGTTACAAAAATAACAGTATTTTTTGGAACCTTCAGAGATACAAGCATCATTCATGGTGTTGTCATCTGCATAGTCATCAGGTGTTGCTCTCCCTGCGGTGATACAAAATGACTCAATGCAATAAAGGTCATCTGATGCTATGCTTTTCTATGTGAACTAGTGTTCATAACGAGTGATCATGCAAGCCATAGGACATAGCAGGCAGCAGTAGCCTTGTGTGAGATGTGTTGCCATCAGCCTTGTCTCAGACAACCTCCAAATATATAACATATTTACGCAAGACTGGAAAGAGATATGGGTGTGCTTCTAGTGTTAAAAACAATTGTGATATATTAGCTGCATTTGGTATGCAGCATTGTATGACCTAAAATGCACTAGACGTAAACTGGCCAGTGACTACATTTTTTATTGCATTCTTTTCAAAATTTATGCTGTGGTTTACTTAATTTTGAAGTATCACGGTAACTGTGAGCAGTACTGAAAAAAAAAAAAAAGTTCACTATCAAGCTTTGCTATCAAACTATAAGATACAAAAAAACTATTTTTATTTTTATTTTTTCAAAAATAGTTTTCTTAAAATCAAATATTGGAGATCATACTAAAGATTTCCCGAGAAACTAACTACAGAGATGGATTTGCTTCCCTTACGTAAAACTACTTTTTTTATCACTTTAAGTTTCCCCTGCCATGCACTGTGTACAATACAGTTGCATGGAGCAACCCACAGTCTGTGGTTTGCTGATACAATAGAGAATCGTATTGATGTTGTACCGCTGTCATCCCAACGTGAACCAGTTAAGTCACTTCAATTACATTTCTACATGCTCCACCAATGTAAGTTGCTTTTGTGTTGTATTGCGAGTTACATCGCATATTGCCACAGTGGTAATTACACTTAACACTTGCTGAAGATCCTTTCCAGCATGTGAGGCTAAATGCTTTTTCAGCTCATTGATCCATACATGGAGAGGAAGGTCCCCCTGAGACCCAGCACAACATTATTTAAATACGCTATTCTTTACTATTGTTTGTCAGACTTTAAGAGCATAATGGACCATGTTTTGGTAGTTTCTGATGTCTGCTCCTCACGAGTCCAACATTGTGCCCCATTGTGAATGTAAGTAAGAAACAAGGAAATGTTGTGAGGAAAGAGAGAAATACTACCATAGGCTGTATAACTCAAGTGTCATGCCATATTTGCATGCTATGAGAAATATCAAAAGTCAAGAGAGTTATGTTTCTTTGTAAGTAATAAAAAAAAGTGGCATTACTTGTTTTGGAAATGAATTTTCTTGTCTTACTGACTACTGAATGACTTCAGTGCAGCAGCCCATCCTTCTTTACTGTTCTGTTGAAACTGTTGTGCAATTAGAGAAAAACATGAAATATTGAAGAAGTGTGTCTTCAGAATTGTATCTGCAATTCCCTATGTAACTGATTTTTTGTAAAAGAGTACTTATACATAAAATAAGAATATGAATGTTCTGGTGGAAGAACTGACAAAATTGTAAGAATGCTAATACACACATCAAAAAAAGTTTTGCATCACTCCGGTTCCCAGAACTCCTGAAGATAGATGTTGACTGTGGATATTGTATCACAGACACAGTCCCTTTGACTGTTCAAAGATGTCACTAAACCCACCCAAAGATGTAAATAACCATGCATGAGCAGCGTCTATTAGATGGAGGGGTTCCGACAGCCGATCAGTTCCAATTATTCCACTAGGAAGGAGGTACATGACCCATGTTGCCTGTAGTTCAACCATTCCTAGACGGTCAGTACCGCAGTTCAATCACGTCCGCATTGTTACTTTGTGCCAGGAAGTGCTCTCAACAAGGTAAATGACGAGGCATCTCGGAGTGAACCAAAGCGATGTTGTTCGGACATGGAGGAGATACAGAGAGACAGGAACTATCGATGACATGCCTCGCTCAGGCCGCCCAAGGGCTACTACTGCAGTGGATGACTGCTACCTACAGATTATGGCTCTGAGGAACCCTGACACAACGTCACCATCTTGAGTAATGCTTTTCGTGCAGTCACAGGATGTCATGTTACGACTCAAACTGTGCACAATAGGCTGCATGATGCACAACTTCACTCCCAACGTCCATGGCAAAGTCCATCTTTGTAATCATGACACCATGCAGCACAGTACATATGGGCCCAACAACATGCTGAGTGGACCGCTCAGGGTTGGCATCACATTCTCTTTACTGATGAGTGTCGCATACGCCTTCAACCAGACAATTGTTGGAGACATGTTTGGAGGCAACCCAGTTAGGCTGAACACCTTAGACATACTGTCCAGTGAGTGCAGTAAGGTGGAGGTTCCCTGCTGTCCTGGGGTGGCGTTATGTGGGCGATGTGGTCATGGAAGGCACCGTAATGGCTGTATGATACATGAATGCCATCCTCCGACTGATAGTGCAATCATATCGGCAGCATATTCGCGAGGCATTCATCTTCAAGGATGACAATTCGTGCCCCCATCGTGCACATATCATGAATGACTTCCTTCAGGATAATGAAATCGTTTGTCTAGAGTGGCCAGCATGTTCTCCAGACATGAACCCTGTCAAACATGCCTGGAATGGATTGAAAAGGGCTGTTTAATGATAATTGACCTACCAACCACTCTGAGGGATGTACGCCGAATCACCATTGAAGAATGGGACGATCTGGACCAACAGTGCCTTGATGAACTTGTGGATCATATGCCACGATGAATACAATGCATGAGGACGTGCTGCTGGGTATTAGAGGTACCGGTGTGTACAGCAATATGGACCACCGCCTCTGAAGGTCTCACAGTGTGGTGGTACAACATGCAACATGTGGTTTTCATGTACAATAAAAAGGCTGGAAATTTATGTTGATCTCTGTTCCAATTTTCTGTACAAGTTATGAAACTCTTGGAACCAAGGTGATGCAAAACTTTTTTTGATGTGTGCAGATAGATACTGGTAAACACTGCAAATCATTGCAAACTTACTCAGGACCCGTGTTTCAATCAAATTACCAGTACCAATCAATTACCAGTACCATGGGTTTCAGTATATTAAGAGCATGTTCCTGCTGCAGAATTTTGAAGTTAATTATCATAATTCCATTACAGGTCACATCACATGTAAAAGTAATAAATGATCAAATATCTGTATGTAGAATATAATTAAAAACAGGCTGTATTGCAATTTCTAGTGGCATCACGTCTCATCCGTAAACGGGCATCTGGAGCTGGAGTACACATTTTTTCAAGCAGGTGAGACATCCATTGTCACTTAATTATTAATTATTTACTTATTTATTTTAGAATTAGTTTCTTAAATTGCTTATTTCTGACTTGACCGTAAGTGGATTAGTGTTTGAGTACTGCAGATGCCCACTTGGTGTGAAGTAAAAATAGTGAATAGGGTTGTTAAGACTGTTATATTCATTCTGATCAACATTTCAAGCAAACCTATTTTTCATCTTTCATCAACCATTACATAATACTCTGTCATACTAACCCAAACATGAAATCCAAGATTAACCTGTTCTCGCAGAATGTCAGAAATAAAATAAATTATCAAGACAACATACACAAGCCTTAGGTTATGGTACTCACAATAAAGTAGTAACAGCAAAAACTTATGTATCATACAATTTCTGAGATAAACTTGTATACCTTGATGGTCAGTAGCTTCTTTTTTTTTTGGGGGGGGGGGGGTCCTCAGAAGTCTTGTGAGTTCAGTTGTGAGTCACTTTTTATTTAATCATGTCAGAAACACGCACTATAGCTTACAAGTTATACAAAATGTTCCAAAACATGGTACTATAAGTATTACAATTAAAATTAAATGTGGCTTGACCAGTATGCAGCAACTTCGCATGCTTCCTTGGTGGCATCAATGACATTCTGTGACGTGCGTGACATTGGATATACGCTTCAGACAAGAAGATGACTCATTTTCTGGTCTTCAACACATTCACATGCTGTGGAGTCACAAGCAAATCCCCACTTTTTCAAGTTTCTTCCTTCTTCCAACTCCAGAACGCAGCCTGTTGAGGTCTTCCATATTGACCATCTTTCTTTGTGACCTGATGGGAGGCTTTTGGTCAGGATTATCCACCCTGCAATGTGGCTGGATCTGGAACACCATGAGTTGACTCTGAAGTTCAAAGGTGGTTCAGTGAGGCTTTCAGTTGAATGGAGAAAGCTTTTCCTTGATTTGAGCCTTGGTACTGGTGTCTGATACCCATGTAATGCATGGGTCTTCAGATTCAATTCCTTAGACTTCATCTGGTGAAAGTGTTAGTTAAAATTTAAAAATCTTTTTTAAAAATTTTAACTACCGCTTTCACCAGATGATGGTATATTGGATGTGAATGGTGGGGAGTGGCTACAGGGCAATGTTCAACGTTACTATGTTATAAATAGCTTATATTGCCTGAGGATACATCAATAAGTGGTGCAAAACTGGTTGCAGATTTAATAAAAATCATTCATACAGCCAGTGCGGATTTAAAAAAAAAGAAAGAAAAAAAGATAAGGGAGGGAGGGAGGGGGGGGGGGAAGAGAGAGAGAGAGAGAGAGAGAGAGAGAGAGAGACCGTTGAGTGGTGTAGAGCACAGAACTCAGTATGATTTGGTCAAGGAAGGAATACATTCCCTGGCAGTACCCCCCGCCACATTCCCTATGTACAAGTTACTATTTACAAGTGCTCATATTAGATTGTACTACTCTTGTCTTCAAAGTACAAGTCATACTGTGATGAAGGCTAGTGAATCTTTCTAAGTACTGCCTGTTCCAAATAATACAAGTTCAGCCCTTGACCCTGAGCGACACAGAGGTAGTGTCCCAGAAAACTATCGATCTGCTTTCCTCTCCAGTCAGTAGTTGGCCTATTTATAAGGAGCCGTTGCACACTGCACCACCCTTCTGGAGTGTTCCATGATGATTGTGTCGATTGCGATTGTCATGTGGTTGTCGCATGACATCTGCTGTACTTTTCCATCGTATACTTGTCCGCGCTGGTGCCTGTCCATTCAAGAGTCAAATTGCTTATCTTGCTGCCAGCCTTGTGATGCTCAAAGTTCACTTCTTGTTACCTGACCAAACATTGGATTAGCGGCATCTAAGTCGTCGTCACAAATATTTCACTTCTTCTCACCAAGAAACGATTTCCCAACTTTGTTACTAACTTAAGCTGAATACTTTGCTATTGAATATTTTATACTTCATGACACCTCCCTTTCCCATGGGAAAAATTTGTAAGCTCGTACCTCCGAGGTCACAAAATTTTCACCTTGTACTGTGTGCCAGTGGACCTTTTATTTGCAACATTATGTTCCATGTTGCAAAGTTTACAGGTTCTTTATTTCGCAACAACTTCTTTGAGAACATCCAGTTTATAAACAGGATTACATATTGGTTGTAGTATAAGGTACATTCAACAAAACTCTGCTATTAGAGTTCACTGACATCATTCGTTTTGTTGCTTGGTGTGAGTACACCCCTGTTATTTCACCTTAGGTTGGCTTATAGGTCACACTTTTCATTTCACCACATCAGTATTCAAAGCATTACATATTTACATGTGGACTGACACTAATATAAGTCACCTAAAGACCTCGATACATTGCATTTATAGCTAAGGAGTTGGTGGTAATTTATCTCTTGTTAGACTGTAGTGCTAGCGACTCCAACACAGGCATATTTGCCTCCATCTTTGTGGTGAGTTGTGGCATCTGATTACATTCCTTTCCCAACAGTCAGAGAGAGGAGTGTGCTGTACGGACCTCAATTCGTACTCTCCTACATCTTCCTCCTCTCCAAGTTGTTCAGACTGGTGTTAGGGAGTGTACCTCACACTGTCCTTAGGGTTACTTAACGTCACACAGACTCTGACACAACAGTCCCTCCCCCCCACCCCCCCCCCCCACCCCCCCACTTCACAAAGCTGTTTTCCACACCTTCTACAACACTTAAATAAACGCACAAACTACATGTTATAACTACTAGACAGATCAGTGCCAAACCATTGTATCATCACATGGAAAACTCTCTCCTTGAACAACCCCTGAAGGTCTCCCATTGTTGGTATTCTATTTCATCTTGTAAGGCATCTATTTTATGACATGCTTCTTTTATATCATCTAAATGCCTAACTACGTGTTCTAATCATAAGAGTATGGGAATTTGAGTCAAGTTTTGTTTTTCCTCCTCTATTATACAACACACTATATATACAGGGCGAGTCAGGAGGAAAGATACATGCTTTGATTAATGATACTACTGGTGGTTCTGAACAAATAACTTCGAATAAACATATGCCCTTTTCTTAACCGTCTCTGGGTAAACCAATGAAAAAGCAGCTAGGAATGGGAAAGGTGCAGGTGATTGTAAATTAAGATACTGTTATGTTGGGGTTTGTTTGATTGTGTAAGTTTCCTCACAGAAGATGTTCAAACAGTCCACCTTCAATTTCAGTGCATGTTGCTTCTGTTGTAGACAGGTGTTGTGTCATCGATCAGAGCTCAGTTTTGCATTCCTTTATCTGGGCACAAGCATGTAAAATACGACCAAGAAGTTCCACTCTTGTGACCACTCTGCACTCGTAGACATCGTTCTTCAGCCCACCCCCACAAACAGTACTCCAATGGGGTAAGATGGGTGACCTTGGTGGCCAAGCAATGACCCCACGGTGACCAATCCAATGACCAGGATACGTTGTGTAGGAGCTCGATCATGCTAAAGTACATACGAGCTCATGTTGCCAAAGGGATATCATCCACATATTCTGGTAACACATTTTGAAGAAACTCAAAATACCATGTCCCAGCAAGATGGTTATCTAAAACAACTGGACTGATGAGTTGGTCATGACTGAGAAACATCATTGAAAATTCATTTCCACAGTAGCGTGCACGTTTTCATTTGCCCATACATGAGAGTTGCGTCTGTTGTTGATTGCGTTGCGGGTAAATGTTGACTCATTAATGAACAGAATACGTGGAATCAATCGATCATTGGCAATGATCCATTGACAGAATTGTTGCCTTGTGGCACCATCTCCATCATGCCAATGAAACTGTGCCAATGAAAGGGATACAGACCATGCTCGTGTAATTACTTGTGTTTGTGGGACACCAAGTTGGGCAGCAATTTTTCTGGAGCTAGTAGTAGGGTTGCGTTCCACTGCTTGAAGAATGTTCTCAACTGCATTAAGAGTTTGTTGTATGGAACATTCAGAGACAACATTTACACTGGGAAGCATACCATTCTCACGCGGTCCATGAAACACCCTACTATCTGGCACTCTAAAATTCGACAATCATTGTTGATATTCTCACACAGCAGCTCTGGAATTCCCATTGGACAAACAGCATGTCAGCATACTCTGCATGTATGAAGATCTGTGGCATTTTCACTACACAAAACTATATTCACTGTTCACGTAACAACACTGTACTACTGTGCACTATGACAAGCACTGTTGGACTGAGACTTGAGGTAATCAACTGCACCATGTGCAAGTGAACTGCGTAGTGACACGGTTAGTAAGGATGACACTACATGTTTCCCATTCCTAGTTGTTTTCATTGGTTTACCTGGAAATGGTATTAAGGGCATATGTTTATTTAGGAGTTTTTTGTTTCGAATCACCACTAGTATCATCCCCTAAAAGTATTTACCTTTCCTCCTGACTCATCCTATATGTGGTTAACTTAGGAACTATGTCTATCTTAGTGATATATGTACGAATGACATGGTCGGCCTGCAGGTAATCTGTGCACCATATCCCTTATATTTACTGACAAAACTTGCCAGTGCTCTGCACACTAAGGTCACTGGGCGGTGAATCACTGCACAATATTGTTAAGCCTTCATCTTTTGGGGTTACGTACAACCATTCGTTGTACATTAGGAATTTCTCTTACTGGTTGTAACATATGAGTTTCACATCACTTGTGATTATAAGTGGACGTTAGGACGAAATTTTGTTTGCAGATCTGGTTTTTCAAAGTGACCTTCTACAGCATAGCTGGTCACTGGACAGTTGCGCATACTGTCGTTACGCATAGTCTATAATTAAGAATTCCTTTTCTTGTCCTACACAAGAAAACGATTTCTTTGTCTGATACTCTGTTGGTAGTGGCCATACCTTAGTGCATAGACATTAGTGTCAACTAGTGGTTAAATGTATTACCAGCTAAAAATATGTCTAAATTTATTGAGTGTGGTTCTAACAGGTATGGTTCTAAGAGACCTTTCAGCGAGTTCACCATGGTAGAAACTAACAAGTCATATTTTTGTTCCAATTCATTAAACATGGCCATGATTTACACTAACTGTTCCATGATAATTATTAGAATCAGGGCCTGTTGTATCTTCTTGCTGGTACTGTTTTCGCAATCTTCCATGTGCTTGCTTAACTTTCTGATCCCATCAGCAATAATGTGAGCATTCTTGGTTATTGTATTCAGCATTTGATTTATCACTGTTGGTGATGCCCTTACTATCGCCACTTGCTCTTTGGATAACTGCAATGGCTCCCTCTGTTGCTCCTCTAATACACCTACTTTAGCTTTAAAGAACACCACATCATCTTCATCTAATGTACCAAATAGTACCTTGCTTGTCTCAACAATAAAGTTCAGTATTCCTTGCTTAGACCTTGTTGCCTCGTGCCTGCCTAACTGCTACCGAGCGAGGTGGCGCAGTGGTTAGCACACTGGACTCGCATTCGGGAGGACGACGGTTCAATCCCGTCTTCGGCCATCCTGATTTAGGTTTTCCGTGATTTCCCTAAATCGCTTCAGGCAAATGCCGGGATGGTTCCTTTGAAAGGGCACGGCCGATTTCCTTCCCCAACCTTCCCTCACCCGAGCTTGCGCTCCGTCTCTAATGACCTCGTTGTCGACGGGACGTTAAACACTAATCTCCTCCTCCCCCTCCTCCTGCCTAACTGCTCAATTAACCCTTTTGCCCCCGTAATTTTACCCACATGCCATGTTAACATTTTCTGAACATTCTCACACCTTCCAGCATTCACACTTGCCTGAAGCAAGTTACTCACCCAATGAGCTACTGATCTATTGATTAATACTTGCATTTGCTCAGATTTTTCATGCTATTTTTGTAGTTTAAAATAACTCACAATTCTCCAAGTTGTACTTTGCAAACCAACTGTACCATGCTCGTTGTAATGTATCCCTGGTCTCAACTTAAAACTGTTGCACTCATATGTCCAGCGGCAGTGTGTCTCATTCCATGAGGCCGCACAGCAATATACTCCTCATAATAGTTGTCACATACAATGCCTTCACTCCTGGCATCTGTAATGGAAAAGGCATTCTCAACCTCCCAATTCCATTCGCGCAAATCGCGTTTGCTGAACACTAATTCACCCTGACATACATTACACTTCATCTAGCTAACCCAACCATGAGTATCTTCTGGATACTTTTGTAACTGTCCCAAGGACTAAAAAAAAAAAAAAAAAACTTTTTCAAGTGATTTGCATGCACTTTCACACATTTATTTCCTTTGTCTAATTATTACTTTTTGTCCCTGTACATCAACCATAGTGAACTGTTCTCACCATTGACTGTCCAGCTTCTTACTGCATCCTCTATGTACACACTCATCATACAATAACACGATCATGCTTCCTAAATTCCTTTGGGTTTTGAGTTTTGCATTAATTTATCTTATTTCTCTCCTTGTTTGACTGTGTTGCCATACGGGCATCCTGATGCAACATCTGCATCCATTGTTGGATCTTGGTCACAAATCCTCATAGTTATAAACTACATCTGCAAGTTTTTTCTGTAACCATAAGGGTAAGTTGCTTCTTCTCCTGAAAAACAATTTGAATGGAGTGCACCCTGTGGTACTGTGCAGAGTCATGTTGTACACAAATGTCGCGAATTGACCCATTGGTCCCAATTGTCATGCCCTCGGCTAATATAGAGCTGTAACATTTCAGTTAGTGTAAGATTTGTGCACTCTAGTGTGCTGTGTGACTAAGTATGGTAAGCAGTTGTCTGCATTTTGTCTATTCTCAACAGTTTACAGTGTCGCTTGTGAAATTACTGCCCATGTTGCTGAGCAGGTCCGTAGGGATTCCAAAATTCCTAATCACATTTTCCACTAACTTATGTGTGACCGAGTCAGTCAATTAGCCTGATGAAGACAAACTTTGTGAGTGAGTCCTGGATTGTGTTCATGGTAGTGGACCTCCATTATCAGTATCACGTCTTTCAAGTATGAGTTTCGAGGTCGGAGTTAATTCTAATGATTACTTCATCTTCGCTAGTTCCTTTTTTTTATTTCTTTTTTCTAACAACTCTTGCATGATTTTATAAATTTCTCAGTATCTGCCTTCATTCCAGGCCATGTACAATACTGTTTCAGCTGCTCATAAGTTCTCCCCATCCTGTGGTGTCCACCTATAGGGGATATATGCATTTGCATTAACACTGTCAATTTGTTCGCAGGACTCATCACATTCTCTGTGCTTATTTCTGGCATGTCAGTCATACCTTTCCTGTCTGGTGCTACAGTGGCCGCTGCTGAGGCCGCTATCTGTGCTCCAGCTAACTTGGCTTGTCTCTCTACTGATGCGGCCTGTTCCTGCTTATCTCAATGCTTGGCCTTTCTCTTCAGCAGGCTCTTCAGTACTCTGTTCTACCTGTGAATCCCTATCAAGTATGCTTCGGATATGTTGTTGTTGTGGTCTTCAGTCCTGAGACTGGTTTGATGCAGCTCTCCATGCTACTCTATCCTGTGCAAGCTTCTTCATCTCCCAGTACCTACTGCAACCTACATCCTTCTGAATCTGCTTAGTGTATTCATCTCTTGGTCTCCCCCTACGATTTTTACCCTCCACGCTGCCCTCCAATACTAAATTGGTGATCCCTTGATGCCTCAGAACATGTCCTACCAACCGATCCCTTCTTCTGGTCAAGTTGTGCCACAAACTTCTCTTCTCCCCAATCCTATTCAATACTTCCTCATTAGTTATGTGATCTACCCATCTAATCTTCAGCATTCTTCTGTAGCACGGGAAAGTGTATTGTCTACTCGATTCTGCTTACCCTCTTTGTACAGTATCTGATAGTCGTATTACTCTAACTTTAGATGGAACTTCGTCAGCCTAGACTACGGATCAGAAATACTGCCCAACCACACCAGTGGTTTATGGTCGGTAATTGTCCTGAACTTCCTCTCTAATAGGTATGGCCGAAAATTATCTGATGGCCCATACTGTACAGACGTGTTCAAAGTATTATACTAAAGACTTTTTCCCAAAACTTTACATTTATTACACATTTACATCCACATACAGAGTATATTTGTACATTCAATACTTTGTATGCATGCCTTTGTTCTTAAGCAACATTTTCATCCTATTTAGCACAGTTTTTGTTAACTTTTCACATGACATTTTAATATCATTGTCATGGTACCAGATTTCCTCTAGTTTCTCCACGAGATCTTATTTGGTGGTTATTGTAAATTTCCTTATCCTCTGTTTCGCAATAGCCCCTAAATTTTCAGTTGAGTTCATATCAGGGCTATTCTCTTACCAGGCCAACACTTTCAGTTGCTTTTCTTCCAAATAGCTGGAAACGCTTTTGGCTTCGTGGCAAGTTGCTCCAACATGCATAAGAATGGTATCTTTTATTGGGAAACCACTCATTTATTTGGGGGAAAAGTTCCTTTTCAAGGATTTCTTTATATTGTTCTTGCCTCATTGCCCCTTCAGTAATGTGTAATCTGCCATGACTTTCATGGACATCCACTCCAGACCATAATGGTATTGTGATACTTCACACATTGCTGCACACACACTCAGCTCTGAACTGTTCTCCAGGTCTGTGATGAACATAATGCGTGCATTCTTCCATCACAGTGAATACAGACTCATATCTGAAGCATGCCTGAAGCATGTGTACAAAATTGCAAGTTAGAAAAGTTGGTAATAGTAACATAGGAGACCTCAACAGTCCCAACATTCAAATGTGCATTTCTTACATATCAATAAAACATCACAATTTCAAGCCAATGCCCCTCACTTAAGAGATAAGACCCACTTAATTTATTACCATATCATTCCACATACCTTAGCCCAGTCCTCTCTTGTGTACTCCTGAAGTTGTTTAGTCCACTGCAATCTTTTGGTTTTCATGGTAGGTGTGATTTTCTGTTTTTTTCTTGGTCGGCATGCGTTTAAACCACATTCAAACAGTCTCCTCCTCAGTGTCACAGGTGAAACTTCAACAGTCAAACCTTTCAGCTGATGGCTCATGTCTGAAGAAGTAAGTTTACAGTTCATTGTTGCCATGTTTGTAAGTCTTCTCATTGTTGGAGGACTCATTTTTCTTTTACGTCCACATTTTCCTTTCCTGTTTCACCACCTTTCTGCACTGAAAGTTTGATTCTGCTGACAGTTTCTTGTGATATTCTCATTCTGTCAGCAATTTCTTGCTGTGTATAATGACTTTCAGCAAGAAGTGCTACCACAGCCGAAACTTTCCAAGGTGAAACATCTTTTGTCTTCCCCATAACCTCATTTTCTTTGGAAACTTAATGATTTTTTTCTTATAGCTAAAAACATGCAAGTTCACAAGCTATATAATGTCTTGTTAGTGTAGCAAGAAGTTGATAGAATAAATAACAAGCTGAAGCACACCACAGAAACATAAAACATTACTGTAAACACAGTTTCAAAGCATGTACACAGACAAATGTTACCAATTGTGAAAAATTCAGGGATCTGTGAGTTGCTTGGAAGGGAAATTTTGTGGCATCAATCAAACCTTTAAAACAAATCAATTATTACACTTTTCCCACCTACGTTTACACCAGAAAACTTAATAGCATCAAAAATAATCATTTAGTCTAATAATTTTTACATGTCTGTAGCTAGCAACTCATGCTCTACAGTACTATCATTTTGTTCTGCTTTGTTAAGTGTCCTGAATATATTCACGATCAGCAAGTCTTTTTCCATTGGCCTGTGGCTGAGATATGTACCTAGGAAGCGACCACTTGCATCAGTCCTGATCAAAAAGTCTTTATTGAAATCTGGACACTTAGGATCGGAAGGCTAATTACCTCCTCTTTCAGTTGCTGGAACACTTCCTCCTGGGATCTGCCCCATTCATACGAAACTCCTTTCTTCAACAGTTGATCATGAACCATCAGTAGTACAATATCATTCCATTGTTGTCTTCAGTCACGGATATTTTTCTTTTGCTTCCACCTTGGTAATATCGGGTTTTAACCGTTCTGCCATTAGTATGTGTCCCAGAAACTTAACCTCTTTACGGAGCAATTCATATTTATCAACTTGTAACTTTAAGTTTCCCTTCCACAGGCAGTCAAATGCCTCTTTGAGGTGGGCATTGTGCTCATCTAGCAATGAGCCAACTACTGCGATATCATCAAGATACAGGAATATTTTGTTTCCTTGCCATGCCTGTCAGTAAGGTATTAATTATATGCTGAAACGCGGATGGAGCTGCCTTCGGGCCCATCACAATTTTATTATATTCATTATGTCTCATTGTTGTGCTGAATGCCGTCTTCCCTCTGTCCTTCTGGTCTATTAGTATTTGAAAGTAGCCTTTGGTTTGTTCTGGTGTCATAAGTTCTTTGCCTTCCCTAGGCTATCGAGTATCTAATCTATTCTGGGCAATGGATAAACCATATTTAATGACATCTCATTTAATTTCTGGTAGTCTGCTATCACTTGCTATTTTTGTTTCCCACTTGCATCTGGTTTTTTTGGTAAGATGATGAGAGGGAAATTCCATGCACTTGTGCTGGGAGAGATTATGCCAATGGCCAACATTCCCTTTATCTTGTGTTGCAGTGCTTCCTTCTGTGTTTGTGGGATCCGGCAGGGCCTCTAGATTATTGTTGTGCCTTCCGCCTCTGGGACCAATGGAATTTAATGCCTTACCAGTGTAGTGTGAGTGAGCACATCTCCCGATAAATGGAATACATCGTTATAAGCTTGAGCAAAGCTCCTCTAGTGTTACTCATTCTTTATGATTCAGATGTGCAGTATGCATATTTTCCCTTAATAAACTCTGGGATGATTTTATTCTCCTTTCCCTTTCTGGCAGTGTACATCGGACATTGTAATTGCTCAGCGCTGGGACTCGCTGCGTAAATACCTTGGGTATCAGCAACCTGACATTCTGTTATCTGGTGTTCAATGAACTTGTAATATACACTCCTGGAAATTGAAATAAGAACACCGTGAATTCATTGTCCCAGGAAGGGGAAACTTTATTGACACATTCCTGGGGTCAGATACATCACATGATCACACTGACAGAACCACAGGCACATAGACACAGGCAACAGAGCATGCACAATGTCGGCACTAGTACAGTGTATATCCACCTTTCGCAGCAATGCAGGCTGCTATTCTCCCATGGAGACGATCGTAGAGATGCTGGATGTAGTCCTGTGGAACGGCTTGCCATGCCATTTCCACCTGGCGCCTCAGTTGGACCAGCGTTCGTGCTGGACGTGCAGACCGCGTGAGACGACGCTTCATCCAGTCCCAAACATGCTCAATGGGGGACAGATCCGGAGATCTTGCTGGCCAGGGTAGTTGACTTACACCTTCTAGAGCACGTTGGGTGGCACGGGATACATGCGGACGTGCATTGTCCTGTTGGAACAGCAAGTTCCCTTGCCGGTCTAGGAATGGTAGAACGATGGGTTCGATGACGGTTTGGATGTACCGTGCACTATTCAGTGTCCCCTCGACGATCACCAGTGGTGTACGGCCAGTGTAGGAGATCGCTCCCCACACCATGATGCCAGGTGTTGGCCCTGTGTGCCTCGGTCGTATGCAGTCCTGATTGTGGCGCTCACCTGCACGGCGCCAAACACGCATACGACCATCATTGGCACCAAGGCAGAAGCAACTCTCATCGCTGAAGACGACACGTCTCCATTCGTCCCTCCATTCACGCCTGTCGCGACACCACTGGAGGCGGGCTGCACGATGTTGGGGCGTGAGCGGAAGACGGCCTAACGGTGTGCGGGACCGTAGCCCAGCTTCATGGAGACGGTTGCGAATGGTCCTCGCCGATACCCCAGGAGCAACAGTGTCCCTAATTTGCTGGGAAGTGGCGGTGCGGTCCCCTACGGCACTGCGTAGGATCCTACGGTCTTGGCGTGCATCCGTGCGTCGCTGCGGTCCGGTCTCAGGTCGACGGGCACGTGCACCTTCCGCCGACCACTGGCGACAACATCGATGTACTGTGGAGACCTCACGCCCCACGTGTTGAGCAATTCGGCGGTACGTCCACCCGGCCTCCCGCATGCCCACTATACGCCCTCGCTCAAAGTCCGTCAACTGCACATACGGTTCACGTCCACGCTGTCGTGGCATGCTACCAGTGTTAAAGACTGCGATGGAGCTCCGTATGCCACGGCAAACTGGCTGACACTGACGGCGGTGGTGCACAAATGTTGCGCAGCTAGCGCCATTCGACGGCCAACACCGCGGTTCCTGGTGTGTCCGCTGTGCCGTGCGTGTGATCATTGCTTGTACAGCCCTCTCGCAGTGTCCGGAGCAAGTATGGTGGGTCTGACACACCGGTGTCAATGTGTTCTTTTTTCCATTTCCAGGAGTGTACATTCTGTCTCAAACTGTCACTAGGGCTTTGGGTATATATACCCTGGTTTAATCTCCTGTCTCGAAATAACCATTTCGGTGCCTAGCCTACTCGACACTCAGACCTTTAAAATCTTTTCTTCCAGTGACCCGATAACTACTTCAGGTTCACCATGGTTATTATGTGGCCAGTTAATCTTCAGCCTCCATTTGAATAACTTCTTATTGCTTCCCAGACTGTTAGGCTATTGACAGCTTTCTGTTCCTTGTTCACTTGAGGCAGCGGGTGATTGTAATTTATGTGTTTGTCCAGTGGTTTGAGTCACACATTTGCCCTTACGCCAGGCTGTGTGGCTATCATCTTTGGTCTTGTGTTTTCTCTGTGACTTGCCACTTCTTTTCATGATGCCACCGTACCGTGGTTACTACCATATTTTGTTGCTAATGCACAACTCTCTTTCTGCCTCTTGGTTTCTATTATTTTGTACCATGATTTGACTGATAGTTGCGTCTTCCGTAGCTTCTCTCAGTTCAATCGATTCGCCCTGTACCCACATTTCTCTGCTTGCATAATCCAACATGACCTTGTTCTTTTCCAGGAACTCTTTCCCCCATAATCTGTCAAAAGGTAAATCAATTCAAGCATCCACAGCCTTTAATTGTATGACACATTTGGTCGCCGTTCTAGTTTGCAGCCGTATTGACACTTGGCCTTCTGTTCAGATTGCTTGGTTTGCAATACTCTTTATTGTTACTGCCTTTCTGGGGTCCCATTTCACATGTTTGTGAGGTTTAATTCAATTAATAACTTCATTTCTGTGCCGTTTACATCTATGCTTTGTGACCATACAAAGTCATTCTTTCTGCAGCAGTGAGCAGTTCTTATTACCCCTGACATATTGTAATGAGACTGTTGCATTATGCTCATTTCTCATTTCCCAGTGCGTTCTTTCTTCATATATTGGCGCACCTACTTTCTTGGCATTCCCGAGAATAGTGTCCAGGTCAGTGATGTGTGAAGTGTCTCACAGGTTTTGCCTTGGTGCACAGTGGAGTGTGACCAGTCAAATTGCACTGCTTGCATCGTATGGATGGAGGACACTGGGGTCATGAAACTTTTCCCTTGAGCTCCCTGACATCTCTCTCTTTAATGGATAACCATATACGCTTGGATCCATGGGGAACCTCCCTCACAGTGTTTGCCCTCCATACGGTATATTTCTGCCTACAGTCTCATGCTATATGTCCTCTTCTACTGCATCTGAAACATTTGGTTGGTTTTGCTCTGGCTGGGTCATGTAAGCCACATGGTGCTTCTATTTCTCGGACATATTGCACATTCCTTGGACGCAGCTAAATCAGTGGAGTCCAGTAAAGTTAACTTCTTCCCTTGAACTCATAGTACAGTGTTTATTTTACTGCCGTATAATCCTTGAATAAAGACCACTCTTCACAGTTTCCCCCAATTAATGCATTAGTACCTACCATCTCCTCATCTTCCATGACTTGTTTCATGGTTTCTCTGAAATGGAATTGTATGGTGTCCACACAAGAGCCCCTTTGAACCACACTTTCTTCTTTCCTTTGCCAACTATAGAACATCTGACACATGAAAAAAATGAAGAGTGTGTTTGTTCTCATAATTCTCTAATAATATTACCCTCACTTCGGACCATTCCTCCGAATGATCTCATATTAATAACTTACTGTGAGCAGAGCCCGTTATCCATTTAATGATATATTTTGAAAATACTGCCTTAGCTTTAGATTCTACTAATTTATAGGCACTGTCACAGTTTATTGACAAATTCTGATAACTGTTATCACTCTCCATCATGTTTAGAGGTCTCACTGTAATTCAAGTATAGCCTATACCTGTCGGGGACTGATGAACTTCAAGATCATTTTCTGATGCCATTAGAACTAAGCTTGCCAATCATTGTTGTGAGGTGAACTCGTCACTCACATTGACAGCGCGATGTGTTTTCTCTTGCTGGGGTGAGCCTCCTGCTGACAGCCTGGTACCATTATGGCATGGTGCTACACCCCCTCGGTGCATGGTGGTGCGGCGCGGCTCCCTCGATGCTGCGATGGTGCAATGCAGTGCTTGTCTACCTATTCCTGCACACCGAACTGGCTATTCCACCACTGAATTTAAATTTGACCCCACACCTGGCACCATTCTTAACACCCGAGATGGAATTAGAAAGACATGTGCAAAGTGCGACAGGGGAACTTACCTCATTCTAGAATGTTGGCCACCTACTGTTGTCCTGACCTCGGCTGAAAGTAGACTGTTGAGTGGTGTAGAGCACAGAACTCTGTAGGATTTGGATGTAAATCATATCTGGTAGGAAGGAATACATTCCCTGGAAGAACTCCCTACCACATTCCCTACATACAAGTTACTACTTATAAGTATGCAGAAGTGTTCATATTAGGTAGTACTACTCTTGTCTTCAAAGTACAAGTTGTACTGTGGTGGAGGCTAGTGAATTTTTCTAAGTACTGCCTATTCTAAATAATAAAAAGTCCAGCCCTTGACCCTTAGTGACACAGAGCTATTGTTCTGGACAACAACTGTTCTGCTCTCCCTTCCAGGCAGTGGTTCGCCTATTTATAAGGATCCATTGCATGCTGGACCACCCTTCTGGAGTGTTCCATGATGATTGTGTCGATTGCAATCGTCATGTGTTTGCTGCATGACGTCTGCTGTGCTTTTACTTGTCAACACTGGTGCCTGTGCTGTTGAAGGCTCAAGTTGCTTATCTTACTGCTAGCCTCATGATGCTCCAGAGTCCGCTTCTAGTTAGCTGGTCAAACACTGGCTATCAGCATCCAACTCATCACACACATATTTCACTTCCTCTCACCAATAAATGGTTTCCCTACTTGGTTAGTAACTTAAGCTGAATACTTTACTGTTGAATATTTTACCCTTCGCAACAATCCAGCAAAAGAAAATGAAACCACAAAGTTCACAAAATATTATTATGTGATATATTAATTCATTGCCTAATGTAAACAGGTTGTTTACATCACTTTCTTTAAATAAATGCATTCTCATTTCACAGATCTCATAGGTCAGTTTAGGTGACAGGTCAGTGAACTCAAGAGAGGTAGAGAGAGGGCAGAGTGAGATGAGTCCTGACATTTCTTTTTACAACCCAACCTGGGCCACCCCAGTAGCTTTTAACTTTCGAGGAAAGGTAGCAGTGATAGCAAGTAGTCTTGTTCTTCAGTTTGTTAATATTGCTCAAGTATTACTCAGAAATAAACTGCTGAATGTAAGTCATTAATTGCATGAAAGGAAAATGAAGGTACTCAATACCTAGCTTTCAGAAGTAACAGTTCCTTCATCAGGAAGAAGAGAGAGATAATATTTTGCTTTTACACTTTGTGGGTATGTAAACTGGTGTACATTAATTTGATAATCCCTGCTACCAAGGAAGACAGCCAGTAACTGGTCAGTTAATGACTGAAAGGAGGTTAGTATATCATGAAATGAACACCATTTATTTAAAAAAAAAAGAATGTGTGAACTAGAGGCAGAGGCAACTGTGAAGAGGCTAGAGTGGAGTGATTATGAAATCAACAGTTCAAAACATTATGTACTCATATACTCATAATGCCTATTTTACAGGCAAAAAATGTTTATGTACCTCTTGCTGCGAGGTGTTTTCAGTCCTATTTAAAACATTAGTTTTTAGACAAAAGTCTCAAATACAAGCACTTTTAGAGGTAAGTATATTTTGAGTGAAAACATTTTTGAAAAATACTCTCCGTATGTTATCTCCAGGCATCAGATATACAAAGTGTTTGTGAGGAAAAAGATTTACTTTAGAAACACAGGTCAGTTATCCCAATCTTGGGGGACAAAAATGCAAAGCACTTGATCTGTAATCAATGCTATTAAATTCTTTTCTGGAATTTAGCACAGAATCCTCAGTTTTATTCGAGACAGTTTGAGAGAACAGGTATCTAAACAGGATTATACTGAAGTTTCAATATCAAGTAGGATCTTTCCTGTCGAAGTGCCACATTGTGGTACCGCTTTCTGTTTCCTGGGGCTGTCGATCGTGCAATGTGAAAGCACTTTATTGCTTGAAAATATTTACGTACTGTGATGAATTTGATCTATGATCACAAGAAGATAATGCAGATTGTGATATTTGTATTTTCCTCACCAATTTGTGTCAAACCGTTATCATATCTCCTTTCTGAAGCCAAAGAATTACATTTAGATTTTTCAGTCTTTATGTATAGAAATTCAACCTGTGTATGTTTGAGGTCACAAAACTCCAAAAGTAATCAATTGACTGACTGACTGCAAGGCTGTATTCAAATATGTGTGTGTTTTATAAAGAAATTTTTAATATAAATAACAACAAAAATAACCAATTATTGATAATATAATGTAAGTGGATAGATACAAAAATATACTCACCATGCAGCAGCAGGGGAACACACATGAAAGGATTTAACTTTTACAAGCTTTTGGAGCCAGTGGCTCCTTTTGGCAGAAGAGTTGAAGGGCAAGAAAAAGGACTGGAAAGTCTTAGGGAAAGGGGTACTGTTTAGAAAAGTCACCCAGAATACCAGGTCTGGGAAGACTTGCCAGATGGGATGAGAAGGTAAGACCAATTGTTGGGGACCACACCAGACGAGATTTGGAAAGCTGGAGCTTAAAGGTGGAAGACAGGGTAATATACAAGACAGAGATTACTACTAAAATATCATGCATGACTTAAGAGCATTGTATGTAACTGAGGTGGGAGCGGGGATGGCTAAAAAATGAAGTCAGAAAATGAAATATGTAGAAAACTGAAATGGACTGAAGAAAGGAGTAGTTACTGTGAATAAATGCTGAGACACAAGGAATTAGCATAAATTAAGGCCAGGTGGGTGGCGAGAACCTAGGACATGTTGTTGTGCTAGTTCCCACCTGCAGAGTTTTGAGAAACTGGTGTGTGGAGGAAGAATCCAGATGGCGCATGCGGTGAAACAGGCACCGAGGTCATGTCTGTCATGATGTACAGCATGTTCTGCTACAGGATATTGTGTGTTGCCTGTATGCACCCTCTGCCTATGCCCTTTCATTCTGACTGATAACTGGGTGGCAGTCATGCTGATGTAAAAGGCCGAACAGTGTTTACATAACAGCTGGTATATGACGTGTCATTTCACAGGTGGCTCTACCTTTGTTAGTATATGTTTTGCCAATTACAGGACTGGAATAGGTAGTGGTAGGAGGGTGCATAGGGCAAGTCTTACAGTGGAGACAGTCGAAGGGTAGGGAGATAGGTGCTGAAGGAGCATAGGGTCTGACAAGAATATTGCAGAGATTGGGAAGGCTATGAAAAGCTATTCTAGGTGTGGTGGGCAAAAATCTCAGACAGAAGGCATATCATTTTAGGGTATGATTTTAGGAAATTATGGCCTTGTCGAAGTAGCTCATGATGTATTCAAGATCAGTATAATACTGGGTGATAAGCGGTGTGCTGTGTAGTTGTTTTTTGGAGGGATCAGCAGTACCAGCATTGGATGTGATGGCCTGGGAAATCTGCTTTTGAACTATACTGTTGGGATAATTATGTCCAGTGAATGCTGAAGTGAGAGTGGTGGTTTATTGCTGTAAAGAGTCTGCATCCGAACAAATATGTTTGCCTCTAATGCCAAGGCTGTATGGGAGGGAACGTTTGACATGGAAAGGATGGCAACTGTCAGAATGTACAGGTAAGTACTGTTGTTTTTTAGTAGGGTTGTTGTGGATGGAAGTGTGATGCTGGCCTTTAGTGAGGATGAGATCAACATCAAGGAAAGTGGCATGGGATTCGAAACAGGTCCATGTGAAATTTAATTGGTAGAAGGTATTTAGAGATTCCAAGAATTTTAACAGGTGAGCCTCACCATGAGTCCATACCTGCATAGATGGCATCAATAAATCTAAACCAAACCAGGGGCTGAAGATTTATGGCTCCCAGGAAAGCCCCCTCCAAGTGACCTATGAAAATGTTGCCATAGGAAGGAGCCATCCTGGTTGCTGTGGGTGTACCCCTTGTCTGTTTGTATGTCTGCCCCTCAAAAGTGAAGTAATTGTTGGTATGTATAAAGTTGATCAAGATGAGCAAGAAGGATGTCATAGGCTTGGAATCAGGTAGTTGTTGACTAAGGAAATGTTGAGCAGCAGACAGACCATGTGCATGGAGGATGTTGACATAGAGGGAGATGGCATCAGTATTGACAAACAAGATGTGTGGTGGGAGTGAGACAGGCACGGATTTCAGATGATCTAGGAAATGGTAGGTATCTTTAATATAGGAGGGAAGTCTTTGTATTGTGAGTTGCAGGTGTTAAACAACTAAGGTAGATATATGTGTTCAGTGGGTGCTTTTAAGCCAGCAACTGTAGGACAACCACGATGATTGGATTTGTGGATCTTATGAAGAAGATAAAAGGTGTGGGGTGCGTGGTTTGGGCAGCATAAGAAGTTCTTTGGATTGAGGTGTAAATCCATGTGAGGTGCCTGAGGATTTTAGGAGGGACTGCAGGTCAGCTTTGTTGGTCAAGTACCACAGTGGTAGATCCTTTTGCTGGGAGTACAATGATAGAGTCATCAGCTTTTAGGGAATGTAGAGCCTGGAGGTCTGCACAAGACAGGTTAGAACCATGTTGTAGGAACCTGAGGAAGGGTTGTGAAGCAATGCTGGATGTGAGGAATTCTTGGAAGGGATGATTTTGAGGTAGTGGTGGTGGATCAAGTTGGGATCGTGGTCAGAACTGTTTGAGGAAGGGTTCAATGTCAGGTTTGCTGTTGGAAAGGTTTTGGTATTGGGTTGCAAAGTGACATTTCCAATGGCTATTACTTGTTAAGGAAAGTAGGTCCTTCACCAAAGCAGCATAATCAAATGCAGGTTTAGGGCTGAAAGTAAGGCCCAGATAATTCAGGAGGGAAGAGTGCTTTAGATGAGAGGTTAAGGACACTGGACTGTTGTGACTGGTTCTTGGGATTATGGGTTATTCTTGGTCTGGGAGGCAGTGGTGAAGGCTGTGGGATGTTAAGGAGGTTGGCCAAGCTTGGTTTGTAGGAGCGGAGTGGTGGTTGATGGTGTGGCTGTTTAGGGAGCTGCAGAGGGATAGGAAGGGAAACACTACTGTTCAGGTGATTTAGGAGAATGTGGGACAGCTTTTTGAGGTGAAGTCTGGCATGTTGTTGCAGTTTGAAGTTGGCTTGGTGGATGATACCATTCAAGGAAACATGAGGGGCAGATAACTACAGGATTTTGTAGAAGGAGGGAAGTTTGGTAGAGTGGAAATTTGCTGGTGAGGCATATAGGTCGCAGATTAGCTGGGTAAGAGCAAAAGATTGCTGTATTTGAAATTGTAAAAGAACCTGGTGTAGGGTAGGTAGGGTTGCATCGAGAAATGGGGACTTTCAATGTTAGCCCTTTTGAAGTAACTCCACGGGACAAGCAGGTTTCAAGAAAAAGAATGTGGGACTTTAATTTCGATAGCACAAAAGCATATTTTCGAAACGAACGGATGTAATAGGTGATGAGATACATCATTGCAAGAGAGGACAGTTTGGAGTGTTAAAAATGGTGGGACTGGCTAAATGAGCGGCAGAGGATGGAAAAATATAGAAAAATGGAAGAAAAGCTGAGAAAAAATTTGGAAAAATCAGAAAAATTTGCACAAAAATCTTGAGAACAGAAAATGGTTAACAAGAGGCAATGAGTGGGCGAGAACTTCTCGCCACAAGAGTGGTCTATATGATCCAAAAAACTGATTGGAAATAAAAACAAAAGATAGGCAATGATGTGAAAGGAGATGAAATATGAAAAAATTGGCCAGATAGAAAAGGAAAGTCACAGGAGATAATGTAAACATGCCATCTTTGCGGGTATGGACACATGGTGAGGCTGACCTGTGCAAAACTCCTGGAATCAGTTGCCATCCTTTCCTTGTCAAACGTTCCCTCTCATACAGTCCCGGCATTCGAGGCAAACGTATTTGTTTGGATGCAGACACTCTAAAGCAATACACCAACACTCCCACTTCAGCCTTCACTGAACATAATTATCCCAACAGCCTAGTTCAAAAGCAGATTTCCCGGGCCATCACATCCAATCCTGGTACTGCTGATCCCCTGGTCCTGAATGTGTCAATGAGCTATTTCTACAAGACCATGATTTCTTAAAATCATGCCCCAAAATGAGATCCGAGCTGTCTGAGATATTGCCCACCACACCTACAATAGCTTTTCATTGCCCTCACAGTCTCCGCAATATCCTTTCAGACCCTATGTTCCTTCTGCACCCATCTCCCTATCCTTTGACCATCCTCACTGTAGGACTTTCCCTATGCACCCTCCTACTACCACCACCTATCCTAGCCCTGTAATTGGCAAAACATATACTAATGAAGAGAGAGCCACCTGTGAAATGACTCATCATATACCAGCTGTTATGTTAACACTGTTCCGCTGTTTACATCCACATGATTGCCACCCAGTTATCAGTCAGAATGAAACGGCATAGGCAGAGGGTGCATACAGGCAACACACAATATCCTGTAGCAGAACATGCTGTACATCATGACAGACATGACCTCGGTGCCTGTTTCACCGCATGCGCCATCTAGATTCTTCCTCCGCACAGCAGTTTCTCAGAACTCTGTAGGTGGGAACTAGCACTACAACATGTCCTAGACTCTCGCCTGGCCTTAATTTATGCTAATTCCTTGTGTCTCACCATTTACTCACAGTAACTACTCCTTTCTTCACGCAAATTTAGTTTTCTACATATTTCATTTTCTGACTTTATTTTTTAGCCATCCCCGCTCCCACCTCAGATACATACAATGCGCTTACCTTTTCACTCTTAACTCGTGCATGATGTTTTAGTAGTGATTCTGTCTTGTATATTACCCGTCTTCCACCTTTAAGTTCTCAGGTTTCAAATCTTGTCTGGTGCAGTCCCCAACAATCATTGTTACCTTCTCATCTCATTCAGTAAGTCTCCCCTTACCTGCTGTTCTATGTGACTTTTCTAAATGGTATGCCTTTCCCTAAAACTTCTCAGTCCTTTTCCTTGAACCCCCTTCCTTGCCTTTCAACTCTTCTGCTAGAAGAAGAGCCACTGGCTCCAAAAGCTTGTAAAAGTTAAATCCCTGTGTGTGTGTGTGTGTGTGTGTGTGTGTGTGTGTGTGTGTCCCTGCTGCCACTTGGTGTGCAGATCTTTTATCTATCCATTTACATTATAATTTTTAACCTATGTAATGTATGAAGGGGAAATATTAATACCAACAATCATGGAAAGTTCTTGAGCAATTTACTTCAGATTTTTACATAATACTTTAATGTTCATTTGGACAGACATATGCTACATATTTTAATATATGTAACTTATAAATGTACATTTGTTATGAATAATGGGGAAACACTGTTGCCAAAAATCTCAAAACATTCTTAACAGATTTCCTTGAAATTTTACACAAATGAACATTCAGTTAGACTTAGGCTATATACTTTTTTTAGTATATATGTAAAATCTCAAAAAGTACTAAATTGATTTACTTCAAATTTTTACACATTACTGTAATAAATGTTTGGACACAAATAGGCTACATATTTTTAATATTTATGTAATATGTAGGAGAATCAGAATTTGCAATAACAGCAAACAAGTCTGAATGTCAGAGAGAGATGGGGGGGGGGGGGGGTTAATGGAGAGGGGGAGGGGCTGAGCAGAAGATGAGAGGGGGAGTATGATGTGGACAGGGACATGGGAGGAGACAGAGATTAGAATGTACATCCACTTCCCACAAATATTTAGCAATTTCCCATTTAACCCGACTGAGCCACAGCCATGTCTGGCTCGGGACAGCTAGTACTTTATAAATATCAAGTTGTCAGTAGTAATATCTCCCTAGTATGCTGCCTGCCACCTTGGTCATCATTGATTCTAATTAGGCTTCTGAATGAAAAATGAAAGTGCTCAAGGCATTGCATTGGGATGTGGAACTACGAAACAAAAATATTAACACCATGAAGCAGAAATAATTAAATTCTTGAAATTAGTGATAATGATATTGAACACTTTATTTCTAATAAAAAAGTCTTTTTTGCCCAATTTGGTTTGAACGTCATCCACTTGACGACAGATGCTTTATGATGCAATGGAAGTTAAAGATTTTGTCAGGTCTCTACATCTAGTTAATAAACTGCCAGTTGTAAATGTTCCGACTGAGACAGGCATTAAATTTGTGGAAAATTAAAATGAATTATTTACAAAAAAAAAAAAAAAAAAGAGGAAAAGAGGCATTATGTTCTTCAGAATGTATGTGCATATTTCCATAAGTTTTCAAGGCAAAGAAAGAGACTATGAAATTATAGGAAAATTTAAAAGGAAATTTTGTTTTTGTGTCATATTTGCCTCTCAGACTTTTTACATGGTACCATAATGAAATTTCACTCTGCAGTGGAGTGTGCAGCAATTGGCAGATTTAAACTGTGCCAGAATGGAACCCGAGAGTGGGAATTTTTGTGTTTTGCAGGAAGATGCTTTATCGACTGAACTATCTGAACATGACTCACCGCCAAACCTCACCACTAAGCCAAATCTCCACAGTAACCTTTCTAAAGGAAGAAGAAGAAAGGAATATTGAGTTTAATGTCCTGTCAATGTCAAGGTCATTAGGAAAAGAGCACAAACTCAGATTGTGTCAGGGATGGGGAAGGAAATTGGCTGTGCCCTTTGAAAGAAACCATCCCAGCATTCTTTTGGAGTGATTTAGGGAAATCATGGAAAACCTAAATCTGGATGGCCGGATGCAGGTTTGAACAGTTGTCATCCCAAATGTGAGTCCACTGTGCTAGCCACTGCGCCACCTTGCTCAGCAATATCCTTTCTTCCATGAGTGCTAGCCCCACAAGATATGCAGAACAACTTCCACGAAGTTTGGATTGTAGAAGATGAGGTAATGGCAGAAGTAAATCCGTGAGGGCAGGTTTTGAGTCATGCTGCAATAGCTTAGTCAGCAGAACACTTGACCAGCAATGGAAAATGTACCAGGTTTGACACCTAGTCCGGCACACAGTTTTAGTCTGGCAGTATGTTTCAAATCAGCGTACACTCTGCTGCAGAGTGAAATTTCATTCTGGAAACAAACACCTTGGCTGTGGCTAAACCATATCTCTGCAATAGTCTTTCTTCCAGAAGTGCTATTCCCACGAGGTTTGCAGGATAACCTTTGTGAAGTTTGGAAGGTAGGATATGGACTGGTGGAAATAAAGATGTAAGGGTAGGTCGTGAGTAATTTTTGGATAGCTCAGTCTGTGAGCACTTGTTGGCAAAAGCAAATATTCCTGGTTTGACTCCCAGTCTTGCACACAGTGTTAACCTGTCAGGAAGTTTTTGTGTATAGTAATTTTACAGATTGTAATTCTGATTGGCCATTTTTGAGCCTTCTCGTGGGACTTCAGTTTCTACTTATGAGCTGAAAGGGTGTGGTCAGTGTATAAAACTATTTGCTGACATTTTATCCTCATGTGTGGGAGACATCTTCTGAGATAAGCCTAGCATCTATGAAGATGTATCCTACAGATGAGAACAAAACTCAGTAAATAGTTTTGTTCATCTGCCACAGCCAATCGACCCAAAGGTTTTAATTGAAGTTTACACCAGCCCTGTAAGCCTTCATAGTACTACTTCTTGTAGAATAATTTCAGTGCTCAGTCAAATTCTTCACACAGCATCATACTTCCCATCTCATCGTCATTTGCTTCCTGTACCCTTTCTATAATACTGCCTTCAAGATTATCTCTTGTAGAGAACTCCTGTGCATTCCTTCCACATAGCTGCCAACTATTATGGATTGTCCATAATTATTATCGATTTACCACCTTCATTGCAGAGTTACAGACTGGTACACTAAAAAATTTTGGAAATGAACATTATTGATTTCATGTTCTAAAAAGAATTGGAAAAGATACTGTTTGCTTTCTGCTAGTCATATGCAACTAAAATGTTTTATAGATTGTGATGATTTCATTGCAGAGACATACAAGTCTAGTGTGACATCTAATGGTGGAACTAAGAAAATTGGTAGACATATCATCCGCGTGCAAAGTTGTAACCACCTGTGAATCTACGCATGCATACCAGGTGGTGTTAACGTGCGCATGCCCCTTTGAGTTTCGGATGGTATTTCCAGTGATTATGCTATTTCTGTATAGAGCCCATGTGCGGAAACACCAAAGTGTCAGTACAGTAGATGGCAGCATAATGAAAAAATGGAAAAGTGGAAAACTGGACATAAATTTTGGAAACAGTATAGTGAAGAATGGCCATGTTTGGTAAAATCAGATAAATCAGACCAACGTGTGTTTTGTACAGTGTGTTCATGACACATTTCTATAAAGCATGCTGGTCTTGATGATTGCTGTCGTCATGTTATGTCTAAGTATGTGTAGACCTAATGAACCTGAAGTCTTCAAATGGGCCATTGTTATCATTCGGAATAAAACATGATGAGGAAGACTCTGTCATCAATGTGGAAATGCTTTTAAGTTCATTTCATGTTGAACATGACCTGCCAGTTTCTTGTGCAGATTATACTTCACAGTTGTTCAAAAAAATGTTTCTTGAGTATCAGATTGCTAAAAAAATACATTTGTGGAAGAACTAAAACAACAGAGGTTATAAATTCTTTGGCATTTGGAAAACAGTACAATGTAACAGAATACTTAAAAGAAAACCCCTTTTCTCTTGCAACTGATGGTAGCACAGACATTAAAGATGTGAAGCTATGTCTAGCTGGCATTACTTTGATATTAAGCAGGAAAAGGTGTGCACCACAACACTATTCCTTACTGGAATCAAGTTCAAATATTAGCAAAGAAATTTTTAATATCTTGAGTGGCGAACTGCTAAGAAAAGGAATTCCCTAGATAAAAGTGCATTTCAGTTGCATGTGATAATGCAAGTACAGTAGTGGAACATACGAAAGCTCCACCATACACAAGAATTCAGTCTTGTTCCTGCCATCTACTTCATTTAGCTGGATGAGAAATTGTGAAAAGCCTACAACATTATGATACTGAAGAACTGGTACTGGACATTTTCTACTTTCTCCAGAAGAGTTCAAAAAGAAAGTATGCTTTTAAACTTTGTCAAAATATGTTTGGCACTAAACCCCATAAAGTACTTATGTATGTTTGTACAAGATGCCCCTCTCTGCTCCAGTTAATAGAAAGAATAACTGAACATTGGGAACCTGTTGTAAAATTTCAAAGTGAGAAAGCTTAACAAAACGTAAACAATGTTCACTTATCTAGAGTGTGCCCTGTTCTAAATGATCCAGTAACTAAGCTGTATCTCCTTTTCTTGTGTAATACTGTTTTGTTATTTACCAAAGTATTCCTTCAGAATGAAGAGTCAATAAATCACAGACTTCCTAGCATCCTAAATAACTTATTTACAGATTTGTTTGTGAGCTTTGTACCTGCATCTCGTAGTTTGCTGGAAGTGAAATTTCAAATAATAAATATCACAAAGGGGATGAAGATATTGTCATTGGTGTAGACACTAGAAGCTACATTCGGCACAGCAAGCTTGAAAAATCTGTTGTTACAAAATTTTATGAAGCTGTCAGAAGATATTTCATCAGCTCATGTATTCTGTCAAAGAAAAATTTCCACATGATGATAGAAGTTATAGATATTTGATCTACGACAAGAAAATCTTTATTGTCAGTTGTGAAGGTGAATGAAGTATTCCTGATGTTCTGAGTGATTGCGAAAAAAACACATTATAATTGGAGTTTTCAAGATACCAGTTTGATGAGTTTGGAATGGTGGAAGAAGAGAGAACTGATAGTACTTCGTACAAAATATCTGCTATGTGTGATGCATCAGGCATTTAAAAGCATCAATCACTGAGCAGGCTTATGCTTGTGTTACTGATTATTGCTTGTAGTAATGCTGCCTGTGAGAGAGTTTTTAGTACTGTTAGGAAAAACAGTACTGAATTTCGATCTAGTATGAATAAGGGAACATTGAGTGCTTTGATCATCAGTAAATGAACCATTTATCTTCAGGAAGGGCATGTTACCAAAATAATTTTACACAGGATCATATTCAGGCTGTGAAGAGTACTACAAGATTATCAGTCAGGAGAAAACTATAGTCAGTCACCAGTGAGGGGTCTATATTATACAAGTAGTAGGTCCAGCAAGAAGAGACAGTGGATGAGAAAGACTTGTAAATATTTTTATATAAAACACTGAAGATGTGCCTCTCACTTCATTATGTAAATTGATGATTTTGTTTGCATGTTTTACTTTCTTTTTAATTAATAATTTTGAGAGATATACATGTATTGATTTCGTGGTATTTGTAAATTACAGAAATGTTTCTAAAGCACCTTTACATTTACTATAATGCGCTTTAGCTTTTCCCATTTAACCTGATTTTTTTTTCATTTACAGTTGCTTTACTCACTGGAAAATCATTTTTATTTAGAGCCAAAAGTGTCTGAAGTACAGTGTTTAAAGGCTCAAAACAGAATTCTTACTTTAAAAATTTTCCAATTAAATCGCTCCAGGCAAATGAAAGGACACAGCCAATTTCCTTTCCCATCCTTGGCATAATCTGAGCTTGGGCTCCGTCTCTAAAGAACCTCAATGTCAATGGGACATTAGACTCTAAGCAGCAGCAGCACCCCCCCCCCCCCCCCAAAAAAAAAGGGAGAGCCCACAAACCCACTTCTATATTTTCCATGCAATTACTGACAGCCACTTCTCATGGTTGGCAGCTATGCTTCCATCTTTTTGCCTCCTCCTCCTGCTCCTTTTGTGTAGCAATAGCTTGCCGTCTGAGGTTGTTGTATCCATAAGGGTACTTCTCCTTTCTCGAAACTTCTTTTCAGTTTTCCTGTAGATGGCATCTGCATTTGGGTTTCTCTTCTAGCCATTCCTGCTTTCTTACTTTTTACTCTTTATAATTCTCATTTTTTAGCCCCTGTATTACTTTTTACCTGCTTCGTTTGCCTCTGTGTTATTTCCAGTTACATTCATTAAACTTATTTTCAACATAATGAATATATCATCTTAATATAAGTATGAAAAAGTAGTATTTATTCTGCTGATGTGTTCGACCAAAAACTCTGATGAATTTACTTTTTGCTACAGTTTGTCTCGGATGATGCACACAGCCAGCTTGCTAAATTAATATATGTGGTTTGGCTACTAATATTTCATATTCTTAATAAAAACTTAATGTAAAAGAGCCTCTGAAACCTTCACGGTCTTTTAACGTATAATTTTTGATCATATTTTTAAATAGAACATCTATAATTAACATACCTACACATTCACACACTGTCCTGCCTGTGAACTTGATCTGTTTCATTGGATACTCAGTGCACTACTGTATTTACGGTCAATCAGTATAGTCAAAAATACATTGCGAAAACCAATCATCACTGAAACTGCTGTGCTGCATGTTAATCAGACAATTATCAGTCTGCACTAGCTTTCTTGAGACCGATCACATAGGTTTTTCCTGATTACTTGTTTGTGTAATATGCAAAATCAGTTATTTGCTGTAATTAAGAAAATTCCAGGTTGGAAATAATAAACAGAAATGGTGAATGGCAACCACTCCTCCATAATTGACTGATGCGTATAGTGTAAATATGATCCCAAAATTACATATCACTGCAGCCACAGCAAATTGTTTATTCATGTTGTTACAGTATGTAATGCTGCTACAGAATCTTCTTGAAGATGAACATGTGCACATGAATTTTTAAGTGATGACCATTCAGCAAACATTTTCTTTTGTTCCGGAGTATGTCTGTAGTATACTTGTAAGATGCAACTTGATGGCTGAGACCATTTAACAGCCCTTTCCCAACCATTTAAGTTGTTTCTGACCATCTTATGATTTAAGAGAACCTGTAATAAGCATGGATAGGGTGATGTTTTATGCTATACCATGCACATTGTCATAGCTGTTTTCATACTCTTACTCAGTTTTTCTTGCTTTAAGCAGATTATACTGCATGTAAAGTTAAAAGGTATTTTGCGTGATAGTAAACAGAACCATTAACTTATGTGGTAATAAAATGTTATTCTCATATGCACGCTTCTGGCAACTTGGATTTCTCACAATATTCGTTTGTTGCTTTGTTTGTGCAGATCAAGGCCAGAATCGCACAATTCACCAAAGTCAACACCAGGACGAGACACTCCTATGAGCCATCACAGTACATCAGCTGATGGACAGTGAGGCCTGTCATGACAATAGTATAACAGAAAACCACCATCTCATAAAATTATACAGTGTTTTTAATTACATAATTTTAATTGAATGTGCTGCTGCAATATGATGTCACTCTTAGGCAATAAGTATTCTCTTCCATTCTTTAACAGAGAAAATTGTGATATAATTGCAGTATAAGGATTTTACCTGATGAGTGATGGTATTCAGAATATATAGTATTAATAAGCAGTGGTCACACTTTTAGGTGCCTTGAAATGTTTTTGCTTGAAATAATCTTTAAAAGATCATTTGGCACAGTCACAGTTACACTTCTTATTAGATTTATGTTTTATGCCATTTTCACTGCCACTTTCTAGAAATAAATGAAGATTTTTTAGGAAGTTAAACTTTAGTACCTATGCAAAAGGTTGTTGAAACCGTTTATATTCATGTAGGAAACAAAATACTGTTGTTTTAAAGTAACACATCTCTCGAGTCTTGGAGATGAAAATTTGGTCAGTTTTAGTTGCTAACTGTACACTTTTTATACCTTAAACAACTGACAATTTTATATTTATTGTAGGGAGGATTTGTGTATATATAGCTCTCTCTCTCTCTCTCTCTCTCTCTCTCTCTCTCTCTCTCTCTGTGTGTGTGTGTGTGTGTGTGTGTGTGTGTGTGTGTGTGTGTGTGTGTGTGTTGTGTGTGTGGGGGGGGGGGGGGGGGGGGGAGAGAGAGAGAGAGAGAGAGAGAGAGAGAGAGAGAGAGAGAGGGGGGAGGGGGAGGAAGGGGGGGGGGAGTGTCCGGCCCCTTTTTTTTTCCTCAAGCTGGGTTGGCTTATCTGTCCAACCATTACTCAAGACGTGATGCGGCTGCATACATATTTCAGATGATCACTAAGTATGACTCATTAACTGTGCTACAATAGTATTTGGGCATTTCTCATTTTCCAATTCCTGTTTTAGATGCCAATTTTCCGTAATAGAAGTACTTATGTACTTCAGTCAACATTGCTCTCTATTTGCCTTATTCGGAAGTAAAATCATCCATGATTCTACGCTTCAAACAATGTTGTAGTTCATTTTCACATTATATTTGTAGCTAAATAACAATAAAATATTGTTATGTCTTCAGTGAAACTTAGATCTTGGATTTATGCCTCCAGATTTTCTTTGGTTGCATTTTCAGTCTGCATTTTTCCATTATATAAAAAGTCATGTGTGCAACATTCATAATAACAGAAACCGATATCATAAATGTGTTACTGTTGACAGAATATTCAATTCACAAAATATTTAGCAAACATTCATTTTCAAAACTTACGAATAAATTTGATACATTGCTGTGAATCCCACAATATTGTTGCTGTTTTGAATTCAAGTAAATGCACCCAGAGCAACTTTGTACTTCATTACTGTTGATGCCTTTATTGGATTTGACAAGGTTAACAACATATGTTGAAGTCTGTGGGTTTATGCCTGTGAACCTGAAACATCACATCATAAAAGGTACCAGTTGGCCAGAGCTGCAAAGCCAGTTAATGACTGTGTTACAGTGTTCAGTTTTGGCCAAGATTCACATTTTTGGATGAAGTGATGGGCTCTGAGTGGTTATGTATCTGTTATGCAGGGTGAACCAAAATTTGCAAACTTTGATGCCACACTGCATTTCCTTGCAGTCCAACAGTACAAAAATGTCTCAAGCAGGATTTTGTCCTGTACATCTTTTCAGAAAGAAAAAAAGGTGTCAATGAAAGACAGGTTGGCATGAATGATAAGTATCTTCATTCAATACTGCAAAGCTGTATCTCCCAGTTAGTGCAGTGGGCAGCAGAGTTTTGCGTTAGAACATTCCAGTCTGAGAGGCCAATTCTGGAACTAAGTTCTTTTTCTAATTTTGATCCTCCCAATTATGCTGTGGAATACTATGTTTATTAAATGATATATATCCTACAACTAGTTTTTTAATGTTCAACATAATACTATTGGTCAAACATTTGAGAAATATTCATACTCAATTCAAGAAATTACTTATTATAGGACAGAAATTCTATTTCAGTATTAAATAATTGCACTTGTTTTGTATAAGACTTGCTGTAATTGCTGCATGATACTTGGCTTCTTAATTATCACATCATGCTGTTTAAAATTAGGACATAAAAAGATTTACACCTAAACCCAGAACTGAAATCTTGAACTTGGGTATTCTAATGTAGTAACTAGGCAGCCTAGTTACTTAGTACTGAATGAATATACTTTTCATAGATGTGATTGCAGTGTTGCCAAATTGCCATCCATTTTCTACTGAAAATATGGGTGGGATGAAATTTTGTTAGATACCTTTTTGCATTGTTAGAATGCAAGGAATTGTCCTGTAGTATCCAATTACGCAAATTTTGGTTCACCTTGTATATTGTACATTGATAGTGAATGTGTTACACACAGACACACATGTATCAGAAGCCAAAGACTGTAGTTTCATTTGTTTCTAATTTCTTGTTAAGTAGGGTTACCGATGTAAGCATATATTGCTTCTACTACTACTGCTAATAATAATAATAATAATAGTCATTGTTGTTGTCATCATCATCACAATGAAAATGATTTGAGATTGCACTATGGTAAGCTAGTGAACTGCTACTTTTATTTCAGTTTCGCATGAATAGTTATACAATGTCGAATGTTTTCGGCTACTATTACACTATGGTAATGATTTTTTATCACCACTTCATTGATGTCTTCTTTCCTTTGAGATGTGTCAATTTTTTCCCATTTCTTTATTGGTGTGATTGTATATTACGAAGTGCACCAGAGTTTTAGAGGTGTGCTTTCTGTATCCTTGCTCTGAATTGTGTGTTTTGTTATTCAAACAGAAAGAGGGGGGGGGGGGGGGGGGACACAGCGTGAACATACAAGTTCTTCATTGACAATATTCTATCCTGGATTTTCCATTGGCTTTTCCTTCCATAAGCTTGAATCATTCTCATTGTGGAGAAGAATACATCATCTCTTAAGAATCCTTTAACCTTGGGTTTGTTCTATAAATACATGTATACCAGCTACATATGTAAAAGTTATTACAGATGAAGATAATGTTCCTTATAACATTGTCTTACACTTGAATTATAAGGTAGATGCTTACTATCTATTCAATAATGCAACATATGAGTTAAATTCATTGACTTCTTGAGAGATGGTTGGACACTAAAACCAAGTACACAAGTACCATGTTTCAAATTTCAGGTAATTACATTTTTTATTTTTTTGCTGTTATTAATTATATTTGCTTTTTATGTACTGTTGTAGAACTAAGTATCATTGTACCTGTGAAATATTGACATTAGTGACATCTTCTACCAATGAAGATTCTTGCTGTAACGTTCAGTGCCTATAAAAATCACATCATATTAATTTGTCATGTGTCAGTTTCAATTACTTATGAGTAAAAAAGTTAGTGGATCAGGATTCTTGGTTCCTCTCCAAACATTTCCAAGAACAACTATTATTTCATTTTTTGCTGTTGTAATGAATAGCCCTAGACAAAGAATAGTTACCCCAGTTCTTGCCAGTGTATTATAAATAGAGATTTTTGACATCAAAAGAATATCTTGGTGCAATATAATACTATTTTGTAGGTCTAAATATCAGATACTGTACAATTAATTAATTTTAATGTGGCTGTTGAGTTTAAGGTGTTAATTAAGAATATCTGTGTGTGTGTGTGTGTGTGTGTGTGTGTGTGTGTGTGAGAGAGAGAGAGAGAGAGAGAGAGAGAGAGGAGATGCAACAAAGGCCTATCAATTTGTATATGTGCTATTCTGAAAGAGTGGATTTAACATATATTATTGTGCTCTTGTAAACCACCAGGTCTATATTTTGTTTTTAAATGAATTTTTTACAGTTACCTTGTACATAAGTCATATAATTTTAATTTCAGAAGCCCTTGTATTTTTTTAAAAGTCTGGAAAAAATTAGTACTGTTTGTATGTGTAACAAGTATTTTTTGTGAAAAGTATATATTACTCTGTGTCATGAGTGTTGTCCACATTCCTCTAAGAGCTGAACAAATCATGAAATATATTTTTGTCATTTATTTCTATTACATAGTTTATATAGTTTACATTAAAATACTTTTGTTATCTTATACAGTATACAATAAAATATTTTTAAAAAGTTTTTACTTCAGTGATGCAAATGTAACTCTCACCTGTGCTTCCCATTTCTTAATTGTAAAAGCAACAAATATTGTAAATCAACAATTTTGAGGCAACACTGCAGTTTTAACATGTTTTCAGTCACTATCCACATGCAACTATTGGGACAAAGATAGATAACAATCTTTCACTTGTTCTGAGCCTTGTGTTTGTTCCAGGAGCCAGCTCTTCCAGCCATTGTCAACTATCCTTTCCATGGTAACTTCTTGAAAGATGTTACTTTCACTAACCTGAAACCAAGCAGCTTTATCAAAAAAAAGTGTCCATTACATCATCGGCAGTACAACACTGTTGTTTTTCAAAGCAGAAGAATACACTGTAGAATTTTCAGTTTTGTTACTTACTTTATTAAATCCCATCTTGGAGAACATGGATATGCTTTTAACATTGTCCAGACCAATTTTGGCTTGGAACTTTTTAATTCCAAGGACTTCACACCCTGAAAAGGGTAATCATGTATGAATATTTCACTTATATTACTTGTTAACTAAAGGCCACAGTACTTTACAGAACATGTTCCTATTTGAAAATATAAGCCATTGTCTCCTTCTAATCTGTAAAACAGTCAACCAAGTCAGCTCTGACCTGGGGGAGGGGGGACAGGGGAGTTATATTTTAACATTAAATGAAAACCATTTTTGTCTGTCAAGAAAGATGTTGCTGAAAGGCCATGATAATGATCAAACTTGCTCTTTTTTTCCCTACAGGTTTGTCAAAGAAGCAGGCAGCTATACCAACGAAATTGTCAAATGTAACTTCACTTTTTGAAGTAGCTGTCATGCTGCACACATTAGGAAGTATTCTGACGCTATTAGTGGGAACAGATACCAATGCAGGTAAGGCATTCCTCACATTAATTTAAGCAATGTGTATAAAGAAGTAAAAAATGGAAAGGATCATATGGCATTGTTGGCTGGGAGACCCCATTCGAGGGAGTTCGGCCGCCATATTGCAAGTCCTTTTCAGGTGATGCCACATCGGCAACTTGTGAGTTGATGATGGACACACAACACCAGTCTCCTGCTGGGAATCGAAACCGGGCCCCCTGCATGGTAGGCGGTAACGCTACTGCTATGCTACAGAGGTGGACTATAAAGAAGTAAAATAAAACAAAATGCTGGTTCAGGAAGTGGTTGAAACTGAGAGATAAATATACTCATGAAAATCTGACGAAGGAAATATTACACTCAGAACCTGATGATTACATCAACTTTCTCCAAAGGAACAGTCAAACTATTAAAAACTTGTTAGAATTACTTCACACTCACATTGAAAACAAAGTGACAGTTATGCAAAAAATCTGCTGTCTTCGCCAGATTCCTCTAATGGAAGTTCATTAAAGTTCCACAACACAGGATTTTAAATAGTTAATAAGGAGACCAGTCACCAAAAAGCAGAGTTATTGTGTCATTGATAGGCACCCACAAAAGTGAAAATTTTATGCGCACACGCCCACACATGCAAATACATAGTTGGTAGTTGAGGTTGTGTTGGGTGGGGTGGGTAGAGGGAGAAAGAGCAAAAAGCAGGAACAGTCAGGTATACAGCATAGGAATGGGTGAGGGAGGGGTGGCAGATGCAGAGACTAGGCATGTGACACACAGGTGCTGGATGCGGTTACATGTAGTGCATGATGAAGATGGTGTGAGGTGACAGTACAGAGGAATAGGAAACTGTTGAGTAAAGAGAGTGTGGAGGCATTGGGTTAGTAGAGGCTGAGGCTAGGTTTGTGGGAGCGAAGGATGTGCTGCAAGGATAACTCCCAATCAGAAAAGCTGGTAGTGGAGGGAATGACCCAGATGGCACAGGTTATAAAGCAGCCATTAAACTCGAGTATGTCATGCTCAGCATAATGTTGTGCCCCTAGTTGGACAATTTTGTTCCTGACCACAGTTTGACAGTGGCCATGCCCACATAAAATGTTGTGCAGTGATTGCAGTACAGCTGGTATATAAGACAGCTCGCTTGACAGGTGGTGCTGCATCTGATGGTATAGGATAAGCCCATGACAGGACTGGAGTAGGATATGGTGAGTGCAAGGACTGAGCAAGTCTTGCAACTGGGACTTCCGCAGGGATAAGACTCCTGTGGCGAGGTTTTGTGAATGGTAGTGGTATAGGGATGGGACAGATACATCATTTTTGAAAGAACTGGAGAGCTCTGTTTTTATTTTATTGCACTCTTGCTCGTATGTTGTGCATATAATATTGATTGTCTTTTTGCTATCTTTCTGCGCAACGTAACGGCTGGGAAAGATGCAACACCTCTACTTTTTCGGTAATTGCCAGTGCTCTTTCATTTTCCACAGTTGTGGAAACTCACGATAAAGAAAGAAAAATTCTAACAAAACCATTTTCTTGCTAAAAATGCTTGGCACAACATCAACAGAAACAATATTCGCCACCTTGTCAAATAGGCCATCAGTCCAAATCTCTCTCACAAAACAACACCCTGCCAAATAGTCTGACAAAATAATCTTTTCAGGGGCATTAACAGCTGAAGTTAGTTTTTATCAAACAATTCACAACTTTAACTACATTCTAAGAGCAGCTCACATTTGGATGAATTATTGTTTATAATGTCATATCAAAGATCATCAGAAGAAACTGCTAACCCATAAGGGCATATTTTGAGATGTCATGTATTACATGTTTGGTTAAATTAAGAAACAATAATGTAACTTCTGTAAGACAAAAACACATTATGTTGCAGACAGCAATACATGTGGAAGTACTTGTGTTGAAAACACAACAGATAGTGTGATCAAAGTAATCCCTACCAAATTTAATGTTAGCATTTCCTTTCCCTGTCACCCTCAGTTGTCAGGTTCAGTGAAAAATTTTAATTTTGTTTTGAAGTTCTGCAAAAGCTTTAACCACGCGCGATACGTTTCAGACACCAAATATTGTAATATAAAGTACTAATGGAATAATAAATGAAAAGCACCAGTTTGCTTTTGTTCTACAATATTATTTTTATTGCTAACCTGTTTTCGGCTTACAAGGCCATCTTCAGGCATTTACTGAGTATTATCACCAAAGAAGTTAAATGTTAGCAGACAACATTGAAAGAGAAGTAACACATAGTGAGAAACATCTTTGCAATGAAATAGTAAAAAGTGTACAGTACATAAATAACAATGGAGTTGACAGGAAAACCTTTAGCACAAAATAAGAATAGCATGCCTACATAACAGTTTCTATTGATAAACAAAACTATTGAAATAAGATAAAATTAGTACTAGGCAAGGCTGCATCAAGAGGTATGAAACATGGAGAGTAATACACAACCAATTAAAAACAATAAAAAATAAAAAAAAAGAAGAAGAGACAGTTGTCAATGTAAATACAGAATACACGAGGAACTTAAGCCATATCAGTACAAAAAACAGAAATTAATAAATGCAGGAAAATTGAGGTGTTTGAGGGAACCTACAGTTTGAGAGTGTTGTGGTACAGCATTTTAACATTAACATTATAATCAAAGCAGTGGCTGTATACCAGTTTACATTAAATAAATGAGCAAAGTAAAATATGAACAGTATTTGATGAGACAACTACAAGGGGAGTTAAACATGGACAGTAATACAAGTACAAGTTAAAAGCAAACCCTTAACTATTGAAACTACAGCATATGTGGAATACAAAGGCAACTGCAACAAATAAAACAACTTAATGACTACAGGAAAATGGGAATATGTAGGAAGAGAGAGTGCGGGAAGTAATGAACAACAAAGATGATTATATGAAGTTTAGGAGAGGGGAAGTGTTGAGTTGTGTCTGGTCATTTAGGATGAGATCTGGACTGTGAGCAAGATGTTTGTTAATTTCCAGGGCTTCCAGCAGGTTGAGTTTATGGCCTTTGTTTGCTAAGTGAAGTACATGGGACACTGGCTGGTAGTTGTGACCCTCACTCAGTACATGCTCAGCAAATGTAGTCTGAATTATGCAACCTCCAGCTGCGTTCATGTTCAGCCAGCCTAGTTGATATGTCTCTGCCTGACTGACCAATGTAAAATTTGCCACAATCAGAACAGGTGATTTTGTATACCCCACTGTTGGCTAATAACTGGATCTTATCTTTGCTATTAAAAACACACTGGGCTGTAGTGTTCCTGACATAGTAGGAAACCCTATACTTGCAGGATTTCAGTGCTTTGGCTATAGTCTGTGATACCTGACCTAGAAATGGTATAGTACACCATTTCTTGCAGACAGTGGATGGGGAAGCAGGTGGGGCATAGAGGAGGGGTATAATTTTCCGTTTTTGTTTCCTGTGCAAGATGTGGTCAATAAGAACTGGATTGTAGCCATTGGCTGAGGCAATAAATTTTATTGTATCTAACTCTGCTTTAAAATCATCTCTGGACATGGGGATGGATATGAGACGGTGTACCATTGAGTGGAAAGCTGCATGTTTGTGAGCTATGGGGTGTTGTGAGCAAGAAGGTATTACTGTGTCTGTAGTAGTTGTTTTTCTGTAAATTTTGAAACAATGTGTGTGTGTGTGTACTGATGTCAATGGTGAGATCTAAGAAGTTTATGGATTTGCTGCCAATTTCCATAGTGAACTGGATATTTTTATGTTGACCGTTTAGGTTTTTCAAGAATGTGTTGAGTTGTCTTGTAGTACCAGTCCACATACACAGGACATCATCTACATATCTAAACCAGTATTTGATGTTTAGATATGTAGATGATGTCCTGTGTATGTGGACTGGTACTACAAGACAACTCAACACATTCTTGAAAAACCTAAACGGTCAACATAAAAATATCCAGTTCACTATGGAAATTGGCAGCAAATCCATAAACTTCTTAGATCTCACCATTGACATCAGTACACACACACATTGTTTCAAAATTTACAGAAAAACAACTACTACAGACACAGTAATACCTTCTTGCTCACAACACCCCATAGCTCACAAACATGCAGCTTTCCACTCAATGGTACACCGTCTCATATCCATCCCCATGTCCAGAGATGATTTTAAAGCAGAGTTAGATACAATAAAATTTATTGCCTCAGCCAATGGCTACAATCCAGTTCTTATTGACCACATCTTGCACAGGAAACAAAAACGGAAAATTATACCCCTCCTCTATGCCCCACCTGCTTCCCCATCCACTGTCTGCAAGAAATGGTGTACTATACCATTTCTAGGTCAGGTATCACAGACTATAGCCAAAGCACTGAAATCCTGCAAGTATAGGGTTTCCTACTATGTCAGGAACACTACAGCCCAGTGTGTTTTTAATAGCAAAGATAAGATCCAGTTATTAGCCAACAGTGGGGTATACAAAATCACCTGTTCTGATTGTGGCAAATTTTACATTGGTCAGTCAGGCAGAGACATATCAACTAGGCTGGCTGAACATGAACGCAGCTGGAGGTTGCATAATTCAGACTACATTTGCTGAGCATGTACTGAGTGAGGGTCACAACTACCAGCCAGTGTCCCATGTACTTCACTTAGCAAACAAAGGCCATAAACTCAACCTGCTGGAAGCCCTGGAAATTAACAAACATCTTGCTCACAGTCCAGATCTCATCCTAAATGACCAGACACAACTCAACACTTCCCCTCTCCTAAACTTCATATAATCATCTTTGTTGTTCATTACTTCCCGCACTCTCTCTTCCTACATATTCCCATTTTCCTGTAGTCATTAAGTTGTTTTATTTGTTGCAGTTGCCTTTGTATTCCACATATGCTGTAGTTTCAATAGTTAAGGGTTTGCTTTTAACTTGTACTTGTATTACTGTCCATGTTTAACTCCCCTTGTAGTTGTCTCATCAAATACTGTTCATATTTTACTTTGCTCATTTATTTAATGTAAACTGGTATACAGCCACTGCTTTGATTATAATGTTAATGTTAAAATGCTGTACCACAACACTCTCAAACTGTAGGTTCCCTCAAACACCTCAATTTTCCTGCATTTATTAATTTCTGTTTTTTGTACTGATATGGCTTAAGTTCCTCGTGTATTCTGTATTTACATTGACAACTGTCTCTTCTTCTTTTTTTTTATTTTTTATTGTTTTTAATTGGTTGTGTATTACTCTCCATGTTTCATACCTCTTGATGCAGCCTTGCCTAGTACTAATTTTATCTTATTTCAATAGTTTTGTTTATCAATAGAAACTGTTATGTAGGCATGCTATTCTTATTTTGTGCTAAAGGTTTTCCTGTCAACTCCATTGTTATTTATGTACTGTACACTTTTTACTATTTCATTGCAAAGATGTTTCTCACTATGTGTTACTTCTCTTTCAATGTTGTCTGCTAACATTTAACTTCTTTGGTGATAATACTCAGTAAATGCCTGAAGATGGCCTTGTAAGCCGAAAACAGGTTAGCAATAAAAATAATATTGTAGAACAAAAGCAAACTGGTGCTTTTCATTTATTATTATAATGTTGTTCTACCAAGAACCGACGGAATATTCTGTTAATACTAATGGAATCTTGAGTCATGCTACAGTACTGTCACAATGTAACTGCACAGGTTAGGTGTGTGTGGATGGGCTAGTATGTGCAGTGTGCATGCTCTCTGAAGAGGATTTGTGCAAAAGATAGCCAAGTTCTCACTCTAGTTTAAATGTCTTTCATTTCAACATTCAACCTGTCTGTACTATTTGATGGTATGTTACCTTTACTACCTAAATTATTTGCATTTCAGACAGTCATAACACCTAAATCTCACAGTAGAAGGAACAGATTGAAGAAAGATAAATGATTTGTTGATGTGCTGAGTTTTCCAGCACTTTCTGCAATAAGGATTAATACTAACTTAAAGAACACACTTGTATGCTGTCTGCATAAAACAGTCATCAAAATAATTTTAAAAAATTATTCTGTATGGAAGCACGCATTGTGAATGTTGCTATTACAGCAGCATGTTAAACTTTATCACAAGAAGATTCAATTCTCCAGTAACACCAAAGTCTCATAAAAATATTGAATCGATTCATCAAATTCAGTATGGAAAAATCAATGTACAAGGGATATTCATAATGTTTCTTATCATCACTGGAAAAAAAAGTTACATAATGAATTTTTTGTTCGCAGATACATGTCTGCAGTCCTACTATACTTAGAAATCACCATGCCACAGTATTATAAAGAGCTATCAGAGGAGGAAGGGGAACAAAGCTACAACAACAGGGTGTATATGACCCGGGGAAAACCCGGGAATTTTTCACTGTTTTAGTTTGATTTTTGTAATTTTGACTGGTAAGAAACAATATTCTAACACTGTATATTACTGTAGTAATAAAACTAAGCTGCAAAGGAAATGAACTGTATACAATAAGAAAACATAGTGTTCTTACAAGCGCCTGCCAGCAGCAAAATGTGTCACAGGCTTTAGGAAGACTATGCAGTGCTTCAGGACAACAAATTGCCTCTGATGAACATGACGTCACCCCCGTTTACATTAAGCCTAGTTTACAAGCAGACATTGGGTTGCGCCACTCATTGTGTGGAATGAGTAGCACGCAAATGGTTTCCTATTTGACTGTAGACACGGCAAAACCAGTATATACTTCAGTTTCATCATTTTGTGAGTTCCTGAGTCGTGTCTGAAATGAAAGTTTTGGCAGCTGCACATCTCATGAGTTGTGAGTTAAAGCTTGTTGCGTGGAATTGCTGCATAAGAAAAAAATAAGAAACGTGTTTCGATTCGTGACTCAATGAAGAAAAGACGTCAGCTCAGTTGCTCAGCATCCTTTCTGAAATAATTTGTAATGGAAGACCCAAGAAGTTTTTTTAATTATCTTAGAATG